>NW_016107682.1:1644266-1672534 GCF_001604975.1 Cebus imitator
TCTAAAAAAAGAAAAAAAAAAAAAAAGGAAATGAAATGAATCCCCATGTGGACTGTTTCCAAACCACCCTGCTGTAAACTTTGATGTCAGCTCACAAATTGCTCCACCAAGTTTATAAACTACAACTGATAAATGAGTTTTAGGCTTGGAAATCAAATAATTGCTCTTTGAGACTTACAGAATAGACAACACAAATTGCTCATTGCTGACACAAAGATTCTAAGCTAAGTTTTCTGATTTCAGAGACTTTAACCATGATATTAAGGGAACACAAACTTGACCTTTGCTCTAATTAAAACCTATTATAATATAATAACACAGCTCACTGCTGGATAAATACTCCTTTATTTCTCATTCCAACAGTAATTATAATTTGTTGGTGCACACACACATGTTCTATATGGGGGCTTATAACCTGAACATATGTGTAGCTGTCTTTGTAGTTTTTTAGCTGTTTTGTTCTATGTTTTGCCTCTCTCCTGAGTTTCAGAGTTCACTTATTGACTATGATAATTCTGAGCAAACAAATATGACCTATTAAGAGCAATTACTATTAAACAGAATTTTACAATCATGCCCTAGGACCAAACACTCTTCTTGAGCCGTGAGACAAATGTCCCACATGCTGGCTGAGTAGAAAAGCTGAGGTTTGGATGATCTCCTGGGTGCTGCCAGAAAGCACAGGAATGTGCCGGTGATGTCAGGCAGAGCAGGGCAGACATCAGATAGGTGGAATGGGGAACTGGCCACATGGTGTGATGTGAGAGATTCCCAAAAAAGGGCCTGGACTGAGAAAGTCCTTCCTCTCTGCTACAGACAGGGGCTGTGATTGTTGGAATGAATGTGAGGTAAGCCTCACCACTCTGACTTCTAGCCTATGTCTGCCAACATCACATTCAACAGGATGTAAATCTAGGGAGGAAGCCCCTGTCCTCAGGCTCTTGGCTCCTGGTGTGGAGCTAAGAAGTTTCATGGTCTTTCCTGGCTCCCAGGCTGATGTCTTTGACCCACACGGAATTTGCCTTCTTTTATTCCATTCTTGTTTTCCCAAACATTTAGTAATGCCTTCTAAGAGCAAGGCACCATGTTAGACACTGAGACACATGGAAAAATAATATGTATGTCCCTTCTTTCAAGGATCTGATGGTTTTTTTTTAATAAACATTTTTAAAAAGAAGCAAATGAGGAAGATCTTTGTAGTGATGGAATACTTCTGTGTCCTGATTACAGTGGTGGTTTCATGAATCTATAGTTGATAACGCATCAGAGAACAACATACATTGTTTTAATGTCAGTGTCCTGAGTTTGATTTGTACTCATAGAACTACATGCATTGTTTTAATGTCAGTTTCCTGGGTTTGATATTGTATAATAGTTAGATAAAATGTAACCATTGGGGGAAACTACATGAGGGTACAGGGGACCTCTCTGTACTATCTCTGCAACTTTCTGTGACACTACAATTATTTCAAAATGAAGAGATTTACAAAAGGATGTAAGAAGTAGTTGCTCTCATTTCCATGTTTTTTCCAAGAACATAGGTTAAGGGAAGTTTAATGACTTGGTTAAAATAACAGAACAGAGTGTGTGCATTAAGCAAGTGCATATTTAGGTCAAGTCAGGGGAGAAATCTGGACTATTTCTGTAGATCTGGGAATCATCAGCCTTGGCATGATAATTAATGGTGTGGAAGTGGGTAAGGCCACTGGTGAAGAAAGGCTGGAGAGCTGAGAAGAGCATCTTTGAGGAGGTGAATAAAGAGACTGAGATGGGAGGAGCCAAAGAAAGGAGACAAACCAAAAGAATCACTCCAATGGGAGCCCAGGGGAGAAATGAATCTCCAGAGTCAATTGCTGCTGAGAGGGCAAAAGGGATAAGGACTGGTATCCTCTGACTTCTGCCACAGGGAGGTCATCTGTGACTGACTGGAAATGAATGAGAGGAGACAGACTGAAGGCCACACATATAAGATACTCTTTCAATAAACTCTGGTGTGAAGAGGAGGGGAGAGACAGGATAATAGATGGAATGGGATGCGGATTGGGCAAGAGTTGTTTGTTTTAAGATGGGAAAGAGGAGGCCAGAGAGACAGACGTTGAAGACTAGTGAGGGAGTTGAGGCAATCAACTGATGACAGTGGCCAAGCAGATGGAAGCGACAGGACTGAGAACAGGCAGAGAAGTTTGGCCTTAGATAGGGGAGAGATGCATCCTCTATTGCAGAGATGTGGAGGGAGAAGTGATGGGTATGGATGTGGGTGGGATGTTAGAATTGGTGGCAGAATCTTGCCAAGTTCCGTTCTGAGATCTTCAGTGTTCCTTGTGAACTAGGAGGTGAGAGTGAGGGTACAAGAGCATCAGAGATTTCCAGTGATGGGAGGAATTTTGGAATAGTTGTTGTAAGGTGGGGGATGAAGGTGACTAGGGTAACACATCAAAGAGACTGGAACACATTGAGGGCTGCAGCATGTGCTGTTGCTGCCCCACTGAATCCCCTTGGCACTGATGGTTCTGATACAAACATGCTAACAGCTTTCTATTGCAGACACCTACAATGTCGCCTGGGGGTATTCTCTGGCTGGGAGTTTGTGACTTGTGCACAAGGCAGCCTGGAATGAAAGACAGTTAGGCCACTGAGAGCTGTTCTCAACCAATGACAAAGAGAAACATGGGGGTCAACTCACAGGTGGGGTCTTGGAGGTCTCCAATGGAACTGAGCCCATAGTAGTAATCTGCTCATCAACATACCCTGTGTTGGTTACCCCCGCTCTGTCCCATTTCCCTCTCCATCTCTCTCTGTCTTCTCTTTCTCCTTTTAATTCTTTTACTTGGGTTTATCTCCAGATAAACCACTTACATTCAGATCCGTGTCTCAGGCTCTGCCTTTGTGGGAACTGCACCAAGAAAAGGGCCCAGTTGAAATTAGTGAATATCAATCTATCATCATACTTATCTACCAAGATGTGATCATCTAGCAGTGCTTGGCAGCCTAGGTATGAAAAACAAAAACAAAGGATAGGAGCTTTTGCTGCAGATGCAATGAGAATAATGAGGCAGGAGAAAGTTTGAAATGGTGGATCATTAAGTCTAAGATGAATGGGGGTGTGGATTAGAGGGCCTGAAGTAAAAAGAGAACAAATGTATTATGACAGTTAGGCACGCCAGTTGAGAGGATAAGAGAATGTGATTAGGGAGGGGTCTACCTGATTCATTAATTTTAGAGATGAGGCAGTTTGTGTGTACTGTGGCCATGAGAGCGTGTGACTATAGAGTATCAAACTACTGTATTTTATTGAAAATGAGGCATTCAAAATTTCCTGGGACTGGAAATAGGATGACATGTCTTCACAGATATTTAAGTCACCTTGGATGATAGTGGTTTGAAAGACTATATATATGTCAGGTGCCAAATTCTATAATTAATAAAGGTAGAGGCTGGGCTCAGTAGCTCATGTCTGTAAACCCAGCACTTTGGGAGGTCAAGGCAGGAGGATCACTTGAGGCCAGGAGTTCGAGACCAGACTGGGCAACATAGTGAGACCTTGTCTGTACAAAGAAATAAATAAAATTAAGCTAGGTGCGGCAGTATGAGGGGATGAGGTGGTGGGACAAATTGAGCCCAGGAGGTCAAGGCTGCAGTGAGCTGAGATCACACCAGTCAGTGACAGAGTGAGACCCCATCTCAAATAATAATAATAATAATGGTAGAATGATCAGAAACTGCTGATGAGAAAAGATAACGGTTGACATGATTGAATAAATGGGCTGCAAAGAATCAATAATTGAAGCCATCTCTCTGCATCAATATACTGGATTTTGAAAACCTGCAGTTACTTTTGCACCAATCTAATATATATGTATCACTCTTTTTAAGGGCTGCATAGTGTTCCGTGGATGCTTAGACCACAATTTACTTAGCCAACCCCTACTGAAGAACATTAAAGTTGTTTCCTGTTTTTCAAAAGTATAAACAAAGTGTGAGTACATCTTTTCAAATTTGCATTATCTCTTTGGGGTAAAGTCTGACAAGAACTGTTGCAGTGAAGAGTATGTACATCTTATGTTTTGATACTTTTTGTCAGATAGCCCTTTTGAGAAGTTGTGTCATTTTATAAACCCACAGAAAAAGCACAAAATATATATTTCTCTGAAGCATATCAATGTGCGAGTTTGATCAATTTTTAGAGGTCTTTGCTGGTCTGATAGGTAAAATCATTTTGTTATTTTTTAATTTGCCTCCTGAATATTAGTGAATTGAACATTTTTCCATATGTTTGTTGACCATTTCCATTTGTGATTTATCTGTTTGTGACTTCTACCCATTTTTCTCTATTAGATTTTTAATTTTTCTTGGTTTATATAAGCTCTTTTATTATTGTGCGGATATTAGCCCTTTACCTTTGGACAGTATTGTTAATATTTTCCACAGTTTGTCATTGGTCTTTCAACTTTGTGTTTAATTTTTTTTGCCACACAGAAGTTTTCAATTGTACTCAACATTCTTTATCATTATTTTTCCCCCATATTATTTTACTTTTGTGTTTAAAAGTGTTTACATGTAAATCTTTGGCCTAATTTATTTGGTACAATGAGATAAGCATTTAATATTTTCTTGCTAGTTACTATCCAATCTTCCCAATATTTTTGAAAGCTCCCTCCTTTTCTTCAGGGATGTGAATGCCACTTTTTGTCACATACTCAAGTGCCTACGTCTCTTCCATTTTCCCACCCTGTGCAATCCTGGGCCTCTACCTAGTGTCAGAGTGTGAGCCCCAGCCCAGTCCCTAGCTCAACAGCAGCCAGGGGAATTGAGCAGTGTCTCATATGGTGTCTCCCTCCTCTTTACACCCACATCTATGTTAGAGGCTGTCATTTTCTTATGTGACCACATCTCCTGTTGGGTTTGACTCAACTGGGACTCAAAGTTTTTCCCTGGGATTTTTCTAATTAAAATAAAGTGTGACTGTCCCTCTCAAAGAGTAAAGCCGTAAGATAAAAAAGGAGGAAAAAGGAAGTTGTGTTATGGTTAGGTTTCCTTTCGGGTAGAGAAGATTATCTACAATAAACAAGAATGGGAGTAGCACATAGAAAGAGACAGAGATTCCAAATGGAGAAGAGAGCCCTGGCAGCCGTCCAGTTCTTGGTTCCCATATGGGAGGCCCAGGAAGCAGGGGGGGAGGGTGGGATGGCTGCAGCATTGCAGCAGCACTTGGGGAACAAGACTGACTCACACAGTGACTAGAATATTCATGGGCGGCTCCTTCGAAGCACAAAAATAAATGGGTATTTAAAAGCAAAGTGGCATACTGCCTAGGCATTTACTCCCTCGACTGCAGCGCTGGGATGAGGGCTCCTCCATTCTGGCCATTGCTTTAGGTGCTGCCATGATCTCCACTTGCAGCAGACCTGTCCCCTGCTCACAGCTTCAAGTTCTGCCTGGGTGAACATTGATCTCCAGCTGGAATCAGAGGGGACGCCCAGATTCTAGTGTCCCTCCCACCCCGACCCTGCTCTTGATCTTGATCATTTCCCTCCCTGTTACTAGTTTAAGGAGCCATTGCCTTTCCTTTGGGCAGTCACCCTAAATACACTGATTCTTCCCTCTTTAAACAAATTGGGGCTGTGGCTTCTCTTCTAAGAGTGGCTAGTCGGCAAGTTTGAATACAAACTTCTAAATCCTCACATTTTTTCTAGGGACAGCTTCCTTAAATCCTTATTCAATCATACCCTTCAAAAGTGAGTTATATTTAGGTTTCAAAGGTTAAATGAAAGGAAACAAAAAATTTAATCTCTACCAAGACATTCTGTTACATAAATTCTTGAGCAAAAAAAAAATTTTTTTTAATTGGGGAGACTTAACTGTCACTATTGTTCGTCATATCATTCTAAGAACCTTAGTGACACTTGTGCTGCTTCTGCTGGTGCTCTGCCGGTGGAGTTCGCTGCTGGTCTCTCCACCCACAGAACCTCTATTGCTCCAGTACCCAGAGGTAGGTTACCCATCCCTAGAGTCCTTTGAATTCTGCCATTATTGCTGTTCCTGCTACTGTCTTTAATCACCAAGCCCAACCTACCACCAAGTCTCATGTGTACTGATATTGTAAGTCCTTGCTTTTGGAGAAGGGGCAGCCTGCCTATCCTACCTCCTTCTTGGTAGGCCTAGGGCTGCCACAGATGCTTGTGCAGCTTGGGCCCTGCACAAAGATGCCTGTCTGAGGGACAGACAGAGGCTGAAATTCAGTGCTCAACACAGGAGTCTCAGCATCAAAGAGGGCATGACTTTCTAATTTGCACAAAGGTCCTGTATGGGCTGGCAGCAGTCCTGGGGCAGGACTTGGAGGAACCATAAGGCAGCCCAGAGTTTTAGCCTTTTGCTTTAGGAAAATAGACCAGCCCTCTCACAGTATTTACTGGGAAGGTTCATTTTAGGTGTTTCACATTTTAGGTGCCTGTGAGTTTCTCTCAATCCTTTCTGATGGGAAGCCTTTGGCCATTCACTGACTGTACTTCAAACAAGTGTGAACATTTACCTCTTCATCCCTTTGGCTGAGAGGCACCTGTATGGCTCTTCATTAGCCCTCTTTCTTGTCTTTCCAAAAGCTTAAGAATTTGTTTGTAAATAGGATAGCCCACACCCTGAAAAAGAAGAGAACATCTACAGAATTGTCAACTCAATACCCTTCCAGCCCCCTTCTCTTAGGAACTGTCACTCCCCTTCCATTTCTCCCTCCTCTTTATACCCACATCTATGTTAGAGGCTGTCATTTTCTTATATGACCACATCTCCTGTTGGGTTCGACTCAACTGGGACTCAAAGTTTTTCTCTGGGATTTTTCTGATTAAAATGAAGAGTGACTCTACCTCTCAAAGAGTAAAGATGTAAGATAAAAAAGGGAGAAAAAGGAAGTTGTGTATGGTTAGGTTTCCTTGCTAGTAGAGAAAGTTGATCTACACTGAACAACAATGAGAGCAGCACATAGAAAGAGGCAGAGATTCCAAATGGAGAAGAAGAGAGCTCTGGCAGCCGTCCAGTTCTTGGTTCCCATAGTTCCATGAGGCCCAGCCGGATTCCAACTTTCCCCATCATTTGGTTACTCACCTCCTTCTTGGATTTTTCTGAACCAGCAACCCCCACACCCTACCCCATTTCTTTAGGCTAATTCAAACTGTATTTCTGTCACTTTGCAACCAAGAGCTCTACTTTCTACAAAGGCAAATCAAGTACCATAGGGATGTTTTGCTTTCCTAGTTAGACTCCACTGGGCCTGATGATAAGGGTTATTTCACATAGGTAAAACCCACAGGTCTGTTGGGTCATCTGTCACTTGGATTGCTAAATAGGGTTTATTACCTGCTAAAGTTTTACTGTAAAGGGAATAGTTAAGGAAATGGGTCCAGCGGGATTTTCTGGTTCACAATAATGTTAATTTCCTGAGAAAACCACTTGATCTCAGACAAGGAATTTTCTTTTTCTAGAAACAAGGCATTTGCTTTTTCTTGAGAATTGTTTTATTTTGTTTTGTTTTTAAACAACAAAGTGCTATTGTATAGTAGGCATTCTTGAGATGACTTCCTTTCTATACATATATATGAGCAAGTTAAATAGGGACATAAGCAGAATAAACAGTATTCAAAATGTACATGTATGAAGCTCAGTTTGAAGAATCTCTGCTGAGATTTTGCCCATGTTTTCACACTCTTATTATAAATCTATTTTTCATGCTTGCATTAATGACATTTATTCAGTGATCATTCATTGATATCCAGTTTGCAAAAACTCTATGGAAGCAACAGAATTGAGCAAAAGAGTTCCTTACCACAGGGTGTTTATAACCCTATCTTGAGACACACTTGTTAAAAAATTAATACAAGGCCAATTGAAATGAATGCTGTGACAGAGAATGCAGGATTCTGGGACCATTAAGGAAGGAGAGACTAATCCCAGCTGGGGTGGTACATAACTGGCTCTCCATGTGGCAGATTCACATTAACCAAGCTCTGAGAAATTATCTACAAATCTGCAATGCCAGGTTATCATTTTTCAATGACAACTGTTTTTGACAAGGGTCTAGACACTTCTTTGGTTGTCCATGAGCTTACTGCAGCACCTTTAAACTGATACCTGACACTTCCCCACATGAGATTCTATTTTATGATGAATCTTTCTCAAAATACTTCATAATTACAATGCTTACAGATGTCATAAGGCAGAAAGAAAGGCAGTGAGTGGTTTAATGGATATAGTCCAAGGACAAATTTCTTACTAAAAATGAACAAGGGTTGATAAGCCTTTTCTGCAAAGGGCCAGATAGTGAATATTTTCAGTTTTGCAGGCTATAAGATTTGTCCCAACTACTCAGCCATGCTGTTTTAGATCAAAAGCAGCCACAGGCAATACAGAAATGATGAGCATAATTGTGTCCCAATAAAACTTTATTTAAAAAACAGGCAGATAGCTTCATTTGGTTTGAAGCCCATAGTTTGCTGATCTCTGACTTAAAAGAGAGAGGTTAGGAACATTTAATAAAAAGATCCTGCTAGCACCTGTGCATTGCAGAGAGAGCTAACGGTGAAAAAGACACAATCTAAAGTCCAGTATAGGGCAGGAAATCAATAAGAAAATAACCACAATATGAGGCAAAAAGGAGTAAGTGCCTTAAGTGAGGAACTGATACTTCTAACTTAGAAAAGCCAGAAGGGGCCAGGTGCAGTGACTCATGCCAGTAATCCCAGCACCGTGGAAGTCCGAGGTGGGTAGATCACATGAAGCCAGGAATTCAAGACCAGCAAAACATGGAGAAACCCCTTCTCTACTAAAATACAAAAATTAGCTGGGTATGGTGGCGTGCTCCTGTAATCCCAGCTATTCAGGTGGCTGAGGCACGAGAATCACTTGAACCCAGAAGGCAGAGGTTGCAGTGAGCCAAGATCACACCCAAGCCTGGGTGACAAAGGAGACTGTCTCAGAGGAAAAAAGAAAAAGAAGCCAGAAGGCATATGGTCTGTTCAACTGGAGAAAGGAAGCGGGATTTTAGAAAGAAGAACTGGGCACAGGAATAGTTAGAAGGAAAATTTCTTACTGAGTTATGGGCCCACACCTTTGCCTCTCCCTGAATCCTGAGCTCCTTAACAAGTACCATAAGAACATTCCCTTCCTGTGAGTCTGCAGAAGGTCCCTGGCATTTGTTAGTTGAGATAATCTTGAAATATGGTCTAGCAAGACCAATTCAAATAATGAGACTGGACTCCCTCACTTTGTACTTTGATTCCAAATGGACCAAAATGCCCTAGAGTAACCAGAGTAAAAAGGCCCTGCATTGAGGTTCTCCCAATGTCACTTATATCTCACAAGTCCCTTTGTCCCAAATAAGTATCTTTACACTTAGTAAAGCTAAAGCATGAAGTGTGAGAAACCTAGTCATCTCTAAGCAAGGCTATAGTTCACATGATGGCCCAGGAGGCGGGAGGGCTTGGGATTCTTTAGGCAGGACTCCCTGTGGTTTTGAGAGGTCCTTTCCAATAATCTCCTCAGGGCAGTCTGTACCAAAACTCAGGTTGGCTCTATCTTGTAAACTCGTCAAATAAATGTAAATGAGAATAAAACATAAAATAATTTTAACCAGTGCGATCAGCAAAGATTAAACATTTTTTAAATGATCAGAGTTAAGAAATGGATAGGGAATACACATGCTTGTTTTCTTTTGATGGAAGCATTAATTGGAACACAGATGCACTTAGTAGTTTGTACAAAATACCTTTGGTTGAGCATTTTTATTTTTAGATATATATTCTAAAGAATGACTGGACAAGTGTATCCAATATAGTAATAACTGCAACATTTTTTATAGAGAACAACATAAATATCCAGCAATAGACTCATTTACATTAATAATGATACATTCAAATGATAGCTGTCCTTCCAGCCATAAAAGTAATATTTTAGAGAATATCTAATAGCATGGAAGTACAATAAATATTAAAGTAGTTTACAGAATAGTATGATAGTATAAGTTTATACAAAATACAGAAAACACACATGCGTGCACGTGCACACACACACACACACACACACACACACACCCCACTGCATTCCAGACTGTGACAGAGCAAGACTCCATCTCAAAAAAAAAGAAGTCTTTACAGGTAGACTTCCAACTAGTAACTGTAGTTATATCTTTGGTGAGGAAAGGAGGGACTGTCCTTATGGAATGCTGCATAACAACTCACCTTAAAATGTGGTAGCACTATTGATTTATTAACTCCCCCTGTTTATGTAAATCAGGAATTTGGGAACTGCTTAACTGGGTGATTCTGCATCAGGGGTTCCCATGAGATTACAGTAAGACTGTGGCTAGGGTTGGGGTTATCTCGAAGGCACGTACATTCACACTTCTGGTGCCTGAGCTGGGAAGGCTTAAATAGTTGGGACTATTCCTAGGACTCTCTCTTTATCCTTCTGTTTATCTTTTCTTTCTTTTTTTTTTTGAGACAGAGTGTCTCTGTGTCGCCCAGGCTGGAGTGCAGTGGCACGATCTCTGCTCACTGCAACCTCCACCTCCCGGGTTCAAGAGTTTCTCCTGCCTCCTGAGTAACTGGGATTCTACTACTAGGAGGCATGTACAGGCAAGTCCAAGCCTTCCAAGTAGCTGGGACTACAGGCATGTACCACCACCTCTGGCTAATTTTTATATTTTTAGTAGAGATGGGGTTTTACCATGTTGGCCAGGCTGGTCTTGAAGTCCTGGCCTTGAGTGATCCGCTTGCCTCAGCCTTCCAAAGTGTTGAGATTATAGGCGTGAGCCACTACGCCTGGCCTCCTCTGTGGTGTTTCTTAATATGTGATCTCTTCAGCATGGAGGTTTCAATTTAGTAGACTTCCTACTTGACAACTTAGGGCTCCAAAGACACAAGTGCAGAGAGTGTGAGAACTAGGTAGAAGTCATATTGCCTTTTATGATCTAGCCTTGGAAGTCACTTTTGTCACAATCTATTGGTCAAAGGCAGTTTCAAAGGTCTGCCCAGGTCCAAAAAGTGGGAATCCAGACCCCACTTCTCAATGGAGGAGTGTCAACATCTCATAAGAAGAGAATGGGCCAGGCGCCGTGGCTCATGCCTGTAATCCCAGCACTTTGAGAGGCCGAGGTGGGTGGATCATGAGGTCAAGAGATGGAGACCATCCTGGCCAACATGGCGAAACCCCGTCTCTACGAAAAAATACAAAAATTAGCTGAGTGTGATAGTGTGTGCCTATAGTCGCAGCTACTCGGGAGGCTGAGGCAGGAGCATTGCTTGAACCTGGGAGGTGGAGGTTGCAGTGAGATGAGATCAGGCCACTGCACCACAGCCTGGCGCCTGGCGACAGAGCAAGCCTCTGTCTCAAAAAAAAGAAGAGTAAGGGCCAGGCCAGGCGTGGTGGCTCACACTTGTAATCCCAGCACTTTGGGAGGCCAAGGAGAGCAGATCATGAGGACAGGAGATGGAGACCATCTGGCCAACATGGTGAAACCCCGTCTCTATTAAAAATACAAAAATTAGCTGGGTATGATGGCACGTGCCTGTAATCCCAGCTACTCAGGAGACTGAGTCAGGAGAATCACTTGAATTAGGGAGTCAGAGGTTGCAATGGGCCGAGATTGTGCCACTGCACTCCAGCCTGGCAACAGAGCAAGACTCTGTCTCAAAAAAGAAAAAAAAAGAGTATGTGGGATGGGGATATAGAACAGTGCAACCTTCTTTGGAAAATACATTGTGCTGCAGTATATTTTATGTAATTTCATATGTTTTAATTTTTACAATGAACATGTCTTATTTTAGAATGAAAAACAAAAGTAAAATTACTCCAATTTTAAAATATATTAAATTGAAAAGGAATGAAACATTTCTTCCAATCTTCCCATATGAAGAGCTTTAAAAATCACATTACATCCTGCCTATACTGTAGTGCGGTGTTGTAAGTTGGAGCAATTCTTTTGAAAGTAGAGGAGGTAATATACCTTATAATTATCACAAAGTGATCTATTTCAAAGCAGTCCCCGTTAAAGCTACAATCGTATTATGATGGCTTGATTTAAAATAGGACTATGAATTAGAGCTTTATCTACTTTTTCAAAGCTGTTTTAGGCTATTTTAAATTTTAAAGTCAAGTAAAGTTGGAGAAATAATTTCTTATAATAATAATATCACTCAACGTTCTAGAGCAAGTAAATGATTCCTAGTGTGACAGCCTTACCAACAAGTAAAATTTACCTAACCACGTCCTTAGCAGGATTTCAGGAGCACTAGAAAGCTTGTGGCCTTGCCCCAGAGCTTCTCTCACCACTGAGACCCAGAGTTCTACCCACGGTTTTGTTTTTGGACCTTAATACTTCCTACCTTTCAAATTAAAAAAAAAAAAAAATCCAGGAAAAAATGTAGCACTTTAAGTTTCATTGATAATCTACAGCAGGGCAAATGGCTTTCTGATCCTTGCAGGTGAGAAGGTTCTGAAGCCCAAATACAACCTTTATGTAGTTAATTGTCTACTAGGGCCCACTCTGTTGGTGCTTATTACTGATTAATTATAACTGCTTTCTGCTGTGCTGTCTCATGCATTGTCAGTAGTTTCTCCTTTACATTTTCATTTTCAGTGAAATAATTCAATCATGGGGTTTCAAAAAATTGAATAATACAAAATTATTCATATTGAGAGGCAATAGTTTCCTGCCCCACTCCACCAAAATCCAAATGAGCATTTAAAAATAATATGCATAGTCAACTGTTTATGACTTACTTATCAATGTTAAACATGGTATATCAACTTCTTACTGCAATGGATGATGACACAGTTTGCTTCCCACACCTTTCCCAATTTCTCCTCTGCTCTCCTTTTAATATAATTACATCGCCATTTTTGTTCTGATACTGGTGACCTTAAAATTAATTATTAAAACAAAGAGCTAAGTGCTACAAAAGCAGTAAGATAGACATTTTACATAAGGAAGAGGAACTGAAGATTTAGGCTATAAAGTTAGTGTGAGAAATTATATTAAAATTCAGTTGTTGGCTGGGCGAGGTGGCTAACACCTGTAATCCCAGCACTTTGGGAGGCCGAGGTGGGCAAATCACCTGAGGCCAGGAGTTTGAGACCTGCCTGACAAACATGGAGAAGCCCCGTCTCTTCTAAAAATACAAAACTAGCCAGGCGTGGTGGCGCATGCCTGTAATCCCAGCAACTGGGAAGGCTGAGGTAGAAGAATCGCTTGAACCCAGGAGACGGAGGTTACAGTGAGCCGAGATTGCGCCATTGCATTCCAGCCTGGGCAACAAGAATGAAACACTGTCTCAAAAAATAAATAAATAAATAAATGTGAGCTATAAACACATTTAAGAAAGATTTATACGAACAATTATTAAAAAAGAAAAAGAAAAAAAATTCAGTTGTCTTTAACATTCAGTTTGAACTAAATGCCCCCACTTAATTCACCTGTCAGGGGAAACTTCACACACACAATGGAGTTTACTGTGCTGCTAAAAAAAAAAAAAAAAAAAGCATTTGAATATTAGAAATCAGGTAATATGGCAGTAGATAGGGAACCCTAGTGAAGACTAAAACTGGCTAATTACTCTAGGGATAGAGAGAGGAGGCTTAGGTGAAAAAGTGGGAGACCAAGCAATAGACTGAAGGCCCAACATGGCAGAGACCACCAATTGCCTGCCCAACTTCCAGTTAGAAACCCCATGTTGTCAAGTATGGCAATGAATTTGGTCAGATAAAAATATTAGGGTTGCACATACTATACTTAGCAATAAAAATGCAGGGCTCTCAGTTACATTTGTATTTCAGATAAACAATAAATGCTTTTAGTATAAGCATGTTCCATGCAATATTTTATCCACCATCTTTGAGAATTATATTTACCAACCTCCCTTGAAGACAGTGGTGGTCAAAGATATGTCAGAAGAAGTCACTGTGTAGAGCATCTAGGAAAGTACTCACATGGCAGGCACGCAGGTATCCTCTTCTCTTCCTCCTTCCTTCTGCCTGGGATGCTAATGTGCAGCAGCTGTCCAGTGATCATGAGACAAGCTGGAGGGTGGAATCCAGTACTATGGACAGGATTATAAACAGAGGAAGGAGGCTGGTCAACACTGACGATGTCACAGAACAACTCAACAGCCCTGATTTATCTTACATGAGAAAAAACAAATTTCTGACTAATGTAAGTTAGTTAGTTGGGTTTTTTATCTTATGTATTTGAACTAAAATCCTAACCCAAACACTCATGTGCCATTAGCAAAAGGTCAGAACCATTGTCAGAATCAATCATTTTGAGATAATACATAACATATAACACAGCAAGATAATTTAAAATGAATAATAATAAAGTCAAAAACCTGTGGAAAGCTCCCACAAGTCATCGCAGCCTGCATGCAGCTAACTGTTCTAAAATAGGGGATTCCCAGGGGTTAGTTCATCCAGAAACTGCTGGGAACTTCAGGTCTACAATCAGCCCACATATCCGCCTAGAGTGGCCTCTAGAGAGTGATGACTTCACCTTGTTGCCTACCTTCTGCTGCTTGTTTGGGTGCCTCTCATTTGCAGTTGCTACTCTGGAACTATATGGGGAAAAGGATTCTAAGAAATATAATTGTTGGCTCCTCTTTTCCATTATGTAGGAGGAAGGCAGGGATGTTGACAACAAGCAAGCCTAAATCTGAATTAATTTTTTTTTGTTTCATCACTTATTATTATTATTGTTGTTGTTGTTGTTGGGACAGGGTCTTGCTCTCTCACCCAAGCTGGAGTACAGCAGTGCAATCATAGTTCACTGTAACCTCAACCTCCTGGGCTCAAGCAACCCTCCATGATGGTACATGACTGTACTCCAAGCTAGCCCCTAGAAGCTAGGACTACGGACATGTACCACCATGCCTGGCTAAGTTTTTTATTTTTATCTTTGTAGAGATGAGATTTTGCTACCTTGACCAGGCTGGCCTCAAACTCCTGGCCTCAAGTAATTGTCCTGCGTTGGCCTCCCAAAGTGCTGGGCTTATAGGCATGAGTCACTGCACCCAAACTGTTTATTTTTTTAAACTCTTTTTGTTTGTTTTAAAAGTCTGTATATGAATAATCATCAGAGTAAACAGACAACCCACAGAATAGGAGAAAATATTTGCAAACTATGCATCTGACAAAAACTAATATCCAGAATCTACAAGGAACTCAAATTAGTAAGAAAAAAGTAATCCCATCAAAAAGGGGGCAAATGACATGAGTAGACAATTCTCAAAAGAAGATAGACAAATGGCCAACAAGCACATTTAAAAAATGCTCACCATCACTAATCATCAGGGAAATTCAAATTAAAACCACGATGAGATAGCATAACCTTATCCCAGCTAGAATGGCCATTGTTAAAATGTCAAAAAATAATAGCTGTTGGTCAGGATACAATGAAAAGGGAATGCTTATACACTGCTTATGGGACGATAAATCAGGAAAACCTCTATGGAAACCAGTATGGAGATTTCTTAAAGAACTAAAAGGAGATCTACCAGCATATCCAGCATTCCCAAAACTGGTTATCTCTCCCACAAAAAGAACTCATTATATCAAAAAGATACCTTGTGTGTTTATTGCAGCACAATTTCCTATTGCAACAATATGGAACCATCCTAAGGACCCATTGACCAATGAGTGGATAAACAAAACGGAGTATATGTACACCATGGAATACTACTCAGCTATAACAAAGAACAAAATAATGCTATTCAGCAACTTGGATGGAGCTGGAGGCCATTATTCTAAGTGAAGTAAATCAGTAACAGAAAACCAAATACCATATCTTCTCACTTAGCAATGAAAGCTAAGCTATGGGTACATAAAGGCATACAGAGTGTTATAATGGACTATGGAGGCTCAGAAGTGGGAGGGTAGGAGAGAGTGCAGCATAAAAACTACGTATTGGGTACAATGTATACTACTCAGGTGACAGGTGCACTAAAATCTCAGACTTCACCACTATACAATTCATCCATGTAACCACAAACCACTAGTTCCCCAAAAGCTGTAGAAATAAAATTAGAATAAAATAAAATCCCTTCCATAGCTGAATAGAACAAAATAAAATGTCTATATATTGAAACTGGGTCATTCATATATTGCTGATGAGATTGTAAAATGGTACAACCACTCTCTAAAGCTGTTTGGCAGTTCCCAAAAAACCGAAACATGCCACTACCATATGACTCATTGCATTTCTGAGCATTTACTCTAGAGAAATGAAGGCATATATTCACACAAAACCCTCTGCAAACATGTTCATAAAATATTTTATTTTATATTATTGGCAAATAATTGTATATATTCATGAGGTACATAGTGATGTTTCAGTGTATATAACCTGTGATGATCTCAGATCACGGTAATAAATGTATCCATCATCTCAAACATTTATCATTTTTTTGTGTTGGGAACATGTAACATCGTCCTTCTAGCTATCTGAAACTATAATATATTCTTGTTACAAGTAGTCATCTTACAGCTCTATTAGAACTTATTCCTCCTCTCTAGCTGTAATTTTGTGTCCTTTAGACACAAGAATAAGAAGAAGAATCTCTTCTTATTCTTCCCTTCCGTGCATAGCAGCTTTATTCACAATAAATTGTAATACACATGTATCATGGAATACTATTAAGCCATAAAGAGCAGTAAAACATTAATACTTGCAACAACTTGGATGGGTTATCAGATTATGTTGAGTGAAACAAGCCAGATCTCAAAAAGTTACATACTGCATGAATCCATTTATATAACTGATACAATTTGGATACTTGTTGCCCCAATCTCATATAGAAATGTAATCTCCAGTGTTTGTGGTGGGGCCTGGTGGGAGGTGTTTGGCTCATGGGGACAGATTCCCTCATGTCTTGGTGTTGTCCTTGTGATAGTGAGTGAGTTCCCCTGAGATCTGATTTTTCAAAAAGTGTGTGGCATTTACCCTCCTACTCTCTTTCTTGCTCCTGCCTGGCCCTGTGATGTACCTGCTCCTGCTTCATCTTCCACCATGAGTAAAAGCTCCCCAAGGCCTCCCCAGAAGCTGAGCAGATACCAGCACCATGCTTGTACAGCCTGCAGAACCGTGAGCCAATTAAACCTCTTTTCTTTACAAATTACTCAGTCTCAGGTATTCCTTTACAGCAATGCAAGGATGACCTAATGGAATAACGTTACTAAAATTAGAAAATTATAGATATGGAGAACAGATTAGTAGTTGCTAGGGTTTACGGCAGGTGGCACAGGGAGGAAGGTATCTGTGGCTATAATAAGGAAACATGAGGGATCACTGTGATGGAACATTTCTGGGTCTTGACTGTGGTGGAGCTCATACAAATATATACCTGTGATAAAACTGCAAAAAACAAAATACACACACACACACACACACACACACACACACACAGAGAGAGACACACACACACGAGTACCTATGAAACTGATGAAGTCTGAATAAAATTGATGGATTATATCAGAATTAATTTTCTGGCTTGATTTTGTACTATACTTATGTAAGACGTCATCATTAGGGGAAATTGGATAAAGGATATACAGAATCTTTCACAATACCAGTGAATTTATAATTATCTCAAAATAAAAACTTAAAATTAAAATTCTAAGCAAGCTCTGGGATATATAATTCTGAGTACTGGATTTGAAGAAAGGATTCTAGTACCGGGAAGGAGGTGGGGCTAAATAAATCAATGCCCCTGTAATCCCATCACTTTAGGAGGCCAAGGCAGGAGAATGACGTGAGCCCAGGAGTTTGAGACCAGCTTGGGCAACATGGAGAGACCCACTTTTTTTTAACTTAAAAAAAGAGAAAAAGTACATGCCAAGATTTCTTCCAACTCTTAGGATTCTTTTATTTCTTTTTTTCTTTGGTTCTCTCCTCTTTTTTTTTTTTCCACATTTCTTTCCATTTTCTACATACCAAGATAAGTCTTTGACATTCCACAGGAATTTGTTGCTTATTGATTAAAAGGAAAAAAACCCAAAGTGCATCAGTTTGGCCCCAAGACCCTGTGCTCTTACAGGCTCAGAAGTCCCTGCCCCTGCTGCCTGGCTTCTTTCTGCTTTGGTTGCCTGCTCGGATCTTGGAGCAAAGTCCTGTGACCGTGGGGGCCATGAATGGCAGCGGGAGGTACACAGATTCCTAGGCAGAAGGGAGCAGGTCTCCACTAAGGCTCCTTCTTTAGGCCAGTGAAGGCCTGAAGGCGGGAGCTGGGCTGCCAGTACGGAGGACCAGAGTGGCCTGACCTTGGCTGCCCATGGACGAATAGGCATGCACTTCCTCCCCTCTGAGGTCCATAAAACCCCTGGGTTTAGCCAGAGCATAGAAAAGGAGGAAGAACAGGAGGACCAGCTGCAGAGAGGAGCTGCCCTGTCTGCTTAGAGCTTCAAAGGCCAAACCTTCTGGCAGAGATCTTGGTTCCTGCATCTTCAGGAATGCTACTATGAAGACACAGGTAGGGCCTTCAGAGCAGACCCGGGTTCTAGTTACCCAAACAGGAGAAAAAAGGCAAGGGCCATAAGCCTCCTTCTAAAATGTGGTTTTCAGGCCCCATCCACACGTGCTTCCTCTTCCAGGAAGTGAAATAGAGTTTTTGGACCTGGGCTCAGAATTCCTCTCATTAGAGGACAAAACAGTCACAAGCACTGATCTTTAGCCTTCAGTATTGGTCTAGTCCACCAGTGAAAGTGGTACAATGAATGTCCCCAACCGTAAATAATCATCTCAGTCACTCCTATGAGGAGGAAATAAAGAAGGGCTAAATTAAGAGAGGGCAGAAGTGCAGTAGAGGTTTCTTCTTCTTTGGCCTAAGACAAACACATGAGGAAAAGGGGAAAGAAGTTTCCTCTTTTTTTCTTGCAGAGAGGCAGTTCTCACTATGTTGCCCAGGCTGAACTCCTGGCCTCAAGGTATCCTTCCACCTTGGCCTCCCAAAGTGTTGGAATTACAGGCATGAACCACCATATCTGGCCTTCTCTCTTCAACCAACAGTCTCCTTTTCTTTTCTTAAAAATAATCAGGCAGGGCCAGGCACAATGGTTTATACTACCTCTAATCCCTGTGCTTTGGGAGACTGAGGCAGAAGGATTGCTTCATTCCAGGAATTTGAGACCAGCTGAGCAAAATAGTGAGACCCTGTCTCTACAAAAAATAAAAAATCAGCCAGGTGTGGTGGTGCAGACCTGTAATCCTAGCTACTCAGGAGGCCAAGGTGGGAGGATCACTTCAGCCCAGGAGTTCGAGGTTACAGTGAGCTATGATCAGGTCACTGCACTCCCACTTGTTTGACAGAGTGAGACTCTGTCTCAACAATCATAATGATAATAATTAGAATCACAAGAAATAGAAGTGGCTCAGTGTTTAACTACATCATAATTAAACATACTTCCTATTATTTATCAATGTATGAAAATACCAATGAACAATGTTTGTTAAACATGAATATGGCCACCTCCAAAATGCATAAATCAGGGAGAACTGACCTCAGAGTATTTTGGGGCCCAGTATTCTGGGTCTCATAATCACATCACATAATCCCATTGGATAGCTGAGAGGATTGAATGAGCTGAAAATCTGTAAAGTATGTAGCAAAATGCCTGGCATGTAGAAGCCTGGTTGTTGTGTTGTTATTAATTTACATTTGTGGGCCAGGTGTGATGGCTCACACCTGTAATTCCAGCACTTTGGGAGGCCAAGGTGGGCAGATCACCTGAGGTCAGGAATTTGAGACCAGCCTGGACAACATAGTGAAACCCCATCTCTAATAAAAATACAAAATTAGCCAGATGCAGTGGTGCACATCTGTAGTCCCAGCTACTCGGGAGGCTGAGGCTGCAGAATTACTTGAACCTGGGAGGCAGAGGCGGCAGTGAGCTGAGATCACACCACTGCCCTCCAGCCTGGGTGACAGAGCAAGACTCCATCTCAAAAAAAAAAAAAAAATTACATTTGTGTAGCATTTTGCAGTAATTATCATATTTGATTTTACAACATCCTGTGAAGAAAGTAAGACAAGTCATATTACCCTCTTTACACATAAAGTTTTTCAGTACACTGTCTACAATGGAAATTTTCTCATTTCTAGTTCAAAACCGTTTCTACTACCCCATGCATGGGTAGCTGCCTGGTTTTGAATTAGGAGTAAAGTTTTCAGTGCACTGTCTACAATTTAAATTTTCTAATTTCTAGTTCAAAACCTTTCTCCTACTCCATGGATGAGTAGCTGCCTGGTTTTCCTTGTTTAGTAATTTAAAGGTTGAGTGTCTCACCTTCTCATTGGGAACTATCAGATGACAACAAAGTAGAAATTTGGAATTCTCCTACTCTAGTAGAAAAAGAACATCTTAGCTTGAATTATATACAGTATTGGGCTTTGCAGTTTTCTGGACAAATCAATATGTATATTATACAATTCATAAATATTTGCTTTTTGTATTGTACAACATTTTTTTTCACATACTGATTTTTTTATTTCTCATGAGTCAAACCATTATGGGAGAAGGAGTAAACAGGTAAACTGAATGTCACTCCCAATCCCTTCACTGCAGGAGATTGATTTAGCCCATTCAGCTGCATAGGCGGGTATCACCATCCTCCTCTTCTTAAGCACATCTTTTATCTTTATATAGATAAAATGTGTATAATATGTGTTAAAAATATTTATAAAAGGTGTATGTGTGTATTATGTGTGTATATATACACACACACATAAATATTAATAAATAGCTGGTAACCTGCTCTATACATTGCTCTGTAACCTGCTGTATTTACTTAACAGCATATTATGAACATTTTCTTATGTCCTGAAAATTAGCTAGGTTTACATTCCTAACTAATTCACAGAACATAAGAAAATGCCCTGTGAACTTGACCTATCAAAGCTTAAACAAGTAAAGGAGTTATGTGCTGCACAAATAAGAAATCCAGAGGTAAGCATCAAGGCTGGTATGATCCCTTCACAGTGCCTCCCAGGACTCGGGTTCCTTCCAGGTTTCTACTCTGCTGTCCTAGCATGTGGTCTTAGACCTTGCGCTTATTACCTCATTGTCACAAGATGGCTGCTCTACTCTTCAAAATGCATCTGTGTTCCAGGTAAAAAAGAAGGGATAAGGCAAAGAGCAAAACAGCATATGTCAGCTGAGAAAGGTTTCGATGAAAGAACTTTCCTAGCATCCCATCCAACAACTTCCACTTATATCTCACTGGCCAAAATGGTGTCATCTGCCTGCAAAAGCCACAGGATAAGCTGGGTATCACCAGTTGTGTTTTCCAGGAAGCAGATGCTTGAGATGGAGTTAGGTGTGCAAAAGATTTAATAGTGGGTAACACCTGTGAAAGAAGAAGGAAGCAGGATTGGGCAGGGGATCCGTCATTCCCTGATAGAGACCTGACAAAGACTCTACCAGCCCAAAGTGCAGCTCCAAAGCAAAGGCTGCCTGTTGAGGAAGTCCTGCGTTAGGTACAAATAGGCAGGCCTTCATACCACCATCTTGCTTAGTTGTTGGCTGGGAGATGCTCCAAGAAAAGCATGACCTCAGCTTCAAAGCTGTCAGGAGTTAATAACTGGAGACCATCAGCTAACCATGCTCCTCACAGTGGGTAGGTACCAAGTCCTTTCTCCAAGCAAGGACATCTGAGAAGTGCATTTCTGTAAATGCCAGCCTGGGAAATAGAATTTTTAAGTTAGGCACATTGCTGCCCCACAGAAACTTGGAGTTCTGTTAGTAAGGAAGAAGAAAGGTCTTAGGTGGGCCACTGTTGTATCTGACACCCTTTGTTAAGCTTCCTACTCTGGAGACAAGAATAGTTTTGCTAGAGAAAGAAGGACTGTTTGTTGAACAAGCTTCTATTAGCAGTTGTGTTCCATGGTGAAAGGATGTCAAGAAACATAAGTCATCTTCATTACAGAACAGCACCCTGGTTGTCCATCTTCCCATGGAATCAAGTTGCCTCTTTTGTTGGGTAATCCAAAAAGAAATGGGGCTAGCTCACAAGTCAGTGATGGACAGTGGTAGAAATAAGTGAACAGAAGTGCCACCTTTTGTCCTTCCTCCTAAATTTTGTACATCTCTGAAGTCACTGGCATAATTAAGGTTTTTCCCTTCGGGCATATAAAGATTTGCCTCATTGATATTTGGTTGGTAAACTGGGGAGAGACCAATTATTCAATCCTCTCTCCTGATGTTGGATAATGCAGAGGCTGTTTGGATGGTGCAAAGGCTCATTCAAAAACAGGATTCTCCAAGGAAAACAGAAATGAGTGGAGTAAGCAATTTAGGAGCTTCAGGTTTGGTCATTTAGAATGTCCATTGTTCTCTATTTTGCTGAAGTAGTTTCCTCTAATCTGAATGTTACTAATGCTATTGAGAAAAGTTCCCTGTCTCTAGCATCAGGGAAATGCATTCAGCTTTCTACAGATACAGTCAAGAGTAATTATGAAGTTTAGAAAAGATACCCTGACTCTCTCCCTCTGCTGATATCTGGGCCTATACTTTCTTCATGGAGCTGGCTGGTTGATTAATTCTGAAAAAGTCAGTGGTGTGCATACAAATAAAACCTCAAAATATCGAAATAAGACATAGTAGAGAATGCATTTGGGTTTCAGCTCATCTTAAAATACTGGTGAATAATTTATTCTTCTAAATACTGATGATTGCTATTTACCAGTAATTAGACCCGCCATTTCAGCTCCTTTTCTCACAGACAGAAATAGCATGATCAGTTTTAAATTAGCACGGAGGAATTAAAGGCTTTTCAATAATGTTTTTAATTTTTAAAAAGATACATTTACTGTGGAATATAGAGAAAAGTACCAGAATGATGAAAATCATCCCTAATTTCAACAACTAGAAGCAATCAACATTATAAAGTATATTATTTCATTCTTTCATAACATTTACACATTATGTTTTAAATAGATAAAATGTATATAATATGCATAAAATGTATATAAAAAGCTATATGTGTATGTGTGTGTATGTGTAGACACACACACACACATACACATATATCTTTTTGTTGTTGTCTGGCTGGTCCTGAATTCCTGCACCCAAGTGATCTACCCACCTCAGCCTCCTGAAATGCTGGGATTACAGGTGTGAGCCACCATGTTCAGCTGATTTTTATTATTCATACTTCTGTGAGGAATATCTGTGTAGCTCTCTCACATTTCTGATTATTTCTTGAGAGCAAATACTCATAGAAGAGGATGAACATTATATTTTGATACCACTTGTTTCTGCCTGCCCAGAATTTCTTTCCATTTTCAACTGACCTCCCACCTCACTCTCTCATTGCCTTTTAGTATCTGCCTCTCCCTCAATTGGTGAAATGTTTCATCACATGGCTGGACTGGTCAGAGTGCCCTGTCTCCTACCACTCCAGACACAGTGACTGGTCCAGGAGTGAGCATATGATCTAAGTAGGGCCAATAAGAGGGAATTTTTCCAGGTCTGATAATAACTCTTGGATGAAAACATCTCTTTCCTTCTGAAATTCTTAAATGGCACCAAAACCATTTAAGGTTGGCATTGATGAGGACCCTCTTGTGCCAACATGGAAGAAAGCAGAGCTGAACAATGAAGAACAAAGGGGGATTCCTATTGACATCTTTTTTTGAGGCAAAGTCTCTGTCACCCAGGCTGGAGTGCAGTGACAGCCTCAGGGTTCACTGCAGCCTCAAACTCAGGTTCAAGCCGTTCTCCTGCTTCAGCCTCCCCAGTGGCTGTGACTACAGGTGCACATGACCACACCTGGCTAATTTATTTTTATTTTTGTGGAGATGAGATCTCACTATGCTGCCCTGGATGATCTGGAACTCCTGGCCTCAAGCGATCCTCCTGCCTCAGGCTTCCTAAATGCTGGGATTACAGGTGTCAGCCACTGCATTCAACCTGTTGCCATCATTTCAGTTCCTGGCCTCAGCCATGACTGAAGCAAGATGCTCCCCTAAACCTGTTCAATTATTTGACCTAATAAATTTTCCTTTTTACTTAAACTAATCTGAGCTGGCTTTCTGTCTTTGACAATCAAGGCTCTTGACTAATGTAACTATTCTTAAGGTTTTGTATATATTTCCAAATTACCTCCCAGAACTATATTGCCAAATACACTTGTGGAATGTGGAGTTTTAAATGGAATTAATGTTAATATTGCTGTAATGAATCATTGTAGAATTATAGTATGAGTTAATCTATCTCTTTATTTTTATGTATTTCCATCCCTCCTGACTAAAGCAAAACATCTCAAACAAATCATCACACTCAAGTAAGTAAATGTGGAGACTGTGATGAATAGAGATCAAGCTAGAGTTATACTATGCCCAGACATCAGGCTGAGTACAAGCCTTTGCTGTCAGGGAGGGGGAAATAAAGTCTATGTATCCTGTAGCCAGTTACATAGTGGATCTCTAATACCTTTACTTTCTTCCCACACGCAGAAGTGAAAATTAAGAGAAGTCTCAAGGAGTCAGTTCCAAGAAAGGAGTTAAATTATTCAAGAGTAAGTTGTCAACTTAAAGTGAGCCAAGGCAGAGTAGTTCATGAACTATGTGACTAGACCAGGTGGGACTCAGTTTCTGAGACAGATTTCTGAGCCAGGCCTGTGGGCAGCTGTAGGAGGAGATGAGTCGGGGAGGGGTGATTTTAAAAGGATGCTAAATAACACTGGCAAAACCAAATCAATTCCATACGTCAGTGAGATGAATTGGCAAACAGTGTCTATTACTCCAGTTTTTCTATCAACTCCTTATGTAGCTATAGAGCTGAAAATTGGTTCCAGTCTCACTGAGGTAGACACTATCCTTTTGTTTTTTTCTTTTTTATGGAGACAGAGTGTTGCTCTGTTGCCCAGGCTGGAATGCAGTGATGCAGTCTCTGCAACCTTTGCCTCCCAGGTTGAAGCAGTTCTCATGCCGCAGCCTCCTGAGTAGCTGGGGTTACAGATACGCACCACCAAGCCTGGCTAATTTTTGTATGTTTAGTAGAGATGGGATTTCAGCTTATTGGCCAGGCTGGTCTCAAACTCCTGATCTCAAATGATCCACCTGCCTTGGCCTCCAAAAGTGGTGGGATTACAGGCATGAGCCACCGTGCCCAGCAACACTATTCTTTCATATAAAATTTGTAGGAAACTATTGATTTGGACTGGGCCTCTACAGATCAAACCAAAATGAAGTCACTCATGCTAAAGGTTCATGTCACCAAACAGAGACTAAGTTATTTGCCTTCCAAGAAACTAAGGGGGAAAGACAGAAAGAGGGAAAGACAACATAGCCAAATCCCCCAAACAGGCCAGTTTTAGCTGGCATGATAAAGAAGTCCCTCCTGCTTTAACCCAATAAGGAATATAACTTTGAAATGACTGATTCACCTTTTGTTCTTTATTTCTGCTTTTTCTTTTTTGCCCCTTTTCTGCCTTTAAAGCCCACCTCCTCTGCTTAGCTCATCAGATCACCTTTTCTAAATTTTTTATTTTATTGATTGATTGATTTTTGGTAGAGACTGGGTTTCTCTGTGTCACCCAGGCTGGTCTTAAACTCCCAAGATCAAGTGATCCTCCTTCCTCGGCCTCCCATAGTGTTGGGATTACCGGGCTGAGCCATGGTGCCCAGCCACCTTTTCTAAATTTTTCTAAATAATACCCTGGTCCATGAATCACAAATGAAGCCAATTAGATCACTTAACTAAATTTGTTATAATTTTGTCTTTTAACAGTTCTCAAAGGAAATGAAAACAACACTCTTTATTAGCAGCAGCGCATCTAAGATGGATATTTTTGAAATGCACCTGTGCACCTGGTCAGCTGAAACTTCTGAGTCAACAGTAGGTGGCCTAGTACTGTTTCCTGAGTACAAGTGATTTGTTTAACTCACCCTTTCATATACTTCTTGAAATGTGCTCTTTTTCTTAAAATTACAAATAAACAAAACTGAAGAGAGAAGATGAGTTTCAGAAAAATGGGAACTGATCATTCAACTTTTTTTTAAGAACATTTCCTGTTCTTTGGCTAGAAGTGAATTATTTAAAAATCTGTTTCTACTTAGAGTTTTTATTGATTAAAAAATACATTTTTTCATATCCTGACCAAATCAATGCTGAATACACATTTGTAGGATATTGATTGTAGGGACTGCTTGACTTGACCCAGGTCTACTGGATGGTTGGACGTGAAGGGTGGATAAAGCAGCAAAGATCTCCCGACCCCCCAGCCCCAGATTGCTCAACTGAAGAGACTTTGGAAACCAGCTGGGTAGCCAACGTTGCAAAAGAACAAACTTGAGGACCAGCCAGTTCTGCATTAGAAATTTTGAAGACATTGTCCAGAGCCCTGAGAATGAGAGAAGATCTCCAACCATCCACGGCTGCTTGGGAAAAGAAAACATCGGGGAAAGGAAGGTGGGAAACAATAGCTGAGAATCAGGCAAAAAAATCTGGAAAATGGATAATTATCTTATTCACCACTATCTCTCCTTTCCATTGGCCACCCTTCCAGGTATCTTGTGATCTGAATTCCAACTCTGTTCAGTTCAGCCTGGGGAACCAGAGGAAAAATTGTCTCTGTCCATAAATCCCTTTCCCCTACCTCTGCTGCTTCAGTGACAATAACTGAAAGAAAAAATTGGTGTAACAAAACTTTAAAATTTATATATTTAGACAATCTTAAAGAATCAACAAGTAAAACCCCTGGAGCTAGTGCAGGATATGGTTAACATCCAAAAGTCTATTGTAGCCACATGTAGTGGCTCACACCTATAATCTCAGCAGTTTAGGAGGCTGAGGTGGTGGACTGCTTGAGTCCAGGAGTTCGAGACCAGCCTAGGCAACATGGTGAAACCCTGTCTCTACAAAAAAACAGAAAAATAAGCTGGGCATTTTGGCATGTGCCTGTAGTATCAGCTACTTGGGAGGCTGAGGTGGGAGGATCATTTGATCCTGGGAGGTCAAGGCTGCAGTGAGCCATTACCATGCCACTGTGCTCCAGCCTGGGTGACAGAGTAAGACCCTGTCTTAAAAAAAAAGAAAAAAAAAAAGCTTTTCCGCGCTACCTGCCGAGGGCTTCAAACAGTGTTGTTCTGGATTCCCGTCGTAACTTAAAGGGAAACTTTCACAATGTCCGGAGCTCTTGATGTCCTGCAAATGAAGGAGGAGGATGTCCTTAAGTTCCTGGCAGCAGGAACCCATTTAGGTGGCACCAACCTTGACTTCCAGATGGAACAGTATATCTATAAAAGGAAAGGTGATGGCATCTACATCATAAATCTGAAGAGGACCTGGGAGAAGCTTCTCCTGGCAGCTCGTGCCATTGTTGCCATTGAAAACCCTGCTGATGTCAGTGTTATATCCTCCAGGAATACTGGCCAGAGGGCCGTACTGAAGTTTGCTGCTGCCACTGGAGCCACTCCAATTGCTGGCCGCTTTACTCCTCGAACCTTCACCAACCAGATCCAAGCAGCCTTCCGGGAGCCACGGCTGCTTGTGGTTACTAACCCAAGGGCTGACCACCAGCCTCTCACGGAGGCGTCTTATGTTAACCTACCGACCATTGCGCTGTGTAACACAGATTCTCCTCTGCGCTGTGTGGACATTGCCATGCCATGCAACAACAAGGGAGCTCACTCAGTGGGTTTGATGTGGTGGATGCTGGCTCGGGAAGTTTTGCGCATGCGTGGCACCATTTCCCATGAACACCCGTGGGAGGTCATGCCTGATCTCTACTTCTACAGAGATCCTGAAGAGATTGAAAAAGAAGAGCAGGCTGCTGCTGAGAAGGCTGTGCCCAAGGAGGAGTTTCAGGGCGAATGGACTGCCCTGGCCCCTGAGTTCACTGCCACTCAGCCTGAGGTTGCCGACTGGTCTGTAGGCATGCAGGTGCCCTCTGTGCCCATGCAGCAGTTCCCTACTGAAGACTGGAGTGCCCAGCCTGCCACAGAAGACTGGTCTGCAGCTCCCACTGCTCAGGCCACTGAATGGGTAGGAGCAACCACTGAATGGTCTTAAGCTGTTCTTGTGTGGGCTCTTAAACAACATATAAGATTCATAGAAAATAAACATCGAGTTTCTAAAAAAAAAAAAAAAAATCAGTTGCTTTCTTATAGACCACCAATGAACAAATGAAATTGAAAATAATAATCCCAGCACTTTGGGAGGCCGAGGCAGGTGGATCACGAGGTCAAGAGATCGAGACCATCCTGGTCAACATGGTGAAACCCCATCTCTACTAA
>NW_016107682.1:1672564-1680150 GCF_001604975.1 Cebus imitator
CAGGAGAATTGCCTGAACCCAGGAGGCGGAGGTTGCGATGAGCCGAGATCGCGCCATTGCACTCCAGCCTGGGTAACATGAGTGAAACTCCGTCTCAAAAAAAAAAAAAAGAAAGAAAAGAAAAACACACACAATACCATTTATATCAGCATTCCCCAAAGTGAAATTGGTAGAAATCTAATAATATATGCAGAAATTCTATGTAGTGAAAAGTATAAAACTCTGATAAGAGAAATTTTAAAAGATCTAAATAAGTGGAAAGATATTCCATGTTCATGGACAGGAAGACTTATATGGTCAAGATGTCAGTTCTTCCCAACTTGATCTATAGATGTAATGCATTCTCAGTCAAAATACCAGCAATATATTTTGTGAACATAACATGAACCAACTGATTTTAAAGTTTATAGGGAGGGCAAAAGATCCAGAATAGCCAACACGATATTGAAGAAGAAGAACAAAGTCAGAGAACCAACACTATACAGTAACAAAGGCAGTGTGATAGTGGTGAAATAGAAAAATAGATCAATGGAGCAGAATAGAGAAGCCAGAAATTACTTACATAAATATAATAAACTGATCTTTGACAAAGTAGCAAAGGCAATAAAATAGAGAAAATGATAAACTTTTCAACAAATTGTTCTGGAACAATGGAACATCCATATACCCCCCAAAAAATAATAATAAAATCTAGACAGAGACTTTACACCCTTCACAAAAAATAATTCAGAATGGATCATAGACCTACATGTAAAAGGTAAAACTATTAAAATCACCTAGATAATAACACTGTAAAAAATCTAGATGACCTTGGCTATGGCAATGACTTTTAAAATACAACACTAAAGTCATGATCCATGAAATAAGAAGTTGGTAAGCTAGACTTCATTAAAATTAAAACTTCTGCTATGCAAGAGAATGAGAAGATAAGCCACAGATTGAAGAAAATATTCACAAATGGCATATCTGATAAAGGACTGTAATCTAAAATATACAAAGAACACTTAAGACTCAGCAATTAGAAAATGAACAACCTGATTAAAAAATAGGCAAGAAACCTTAACAGAGACCTCACCAAAGAACATACAGAGATGACAAATAAGTATATGAAAAGATGTTCAATATATGCCATTAGAAAAATGCAAACTACTAAATATACTACATACCTATTAGAATGGCTAAAATTCCAAACACAGACCACATCAAATGCTGGTGAGGATGTAGTGTAATAGGAATGTTCATTCATTGCTAGTGGTAATGCAAAGTGGTATGGCCACTTTGGAAGACAGTGTGGCAGTGTTTTACAATATCAAATACACTCTTACCAGCAGTTGCCTTCCTTGGTATTTACCTAAATAAACTGAAAAGTCATGTCCATACAAAAGCCTCTACATGTCTCATTACAGCACCTTTATTTATAAATGCCAAAACTTGGAAACAACAAAGATGTCCTTCAGTAGATAAATGGATACATAAACAGTGGTACATCCAAACAAAGTATTATTCAATGCTATTAAGAAATGAGCTATTAAGCCATGAAAATACACAGAGAAACCTTAAATACATGTCACTGAGTGAAAAAAAAAAGCCAATTTGAAAGGCTACATACTGTGAGGTTCCAACTATATGACATTCTGGAAAAATACAAAAATGATGGCGACAGTAAAATAATCAGTGTTGCCAGAGGTTAGCAGGGAGGTAGGGATGACTAGGCAAAATACACAGTATTTTTCAGGGCAGTGAAACCGTTTTGTATGATACTATAGTACTGAACACATGTCACCATATATTTTTCAAAACCTGTCAAATGGACAGCACCAAGAGTAAACCTTAGTGTAAACTATGGACTTTTAGTGATCATGACATGTGAATGTAGGCTCACCTATTATGACAAATGTGTCATTCTGGTGCTAGATGTTGGTAGTTGGTGAGGCTGTGTGTGGGGGGCAAGGTAAGGGGCATCTGGGAACTCACTGTACTTTCTGTTCAATTTTGCTATGAACCTAAAACTGCTCTAAAAAATGAACCCTATTAAAAATGTATTGGCTTAAAAAAAAAAAAAGGTATAAGTGATGAGTCAGTGAGTGGCAGATAAAACCATTGAGCAGCAATGGCTCATTTTCAATACTGCCCCATTAAGAAGAGTTTGCTTTCTTCTCTGACATCTTCCATTCTCCACTTTGTCCCTACTTCTACCCTTTTAAACATTCAGTCACTGTGCAGTACCCATTTGTTTATTTTGTCAAGGTCTGATCTTATATTAGTATTTCCATATTTTAGGATGGATACACTTTATAGCCTAGATCATAGGCCATCCATGCTGAGATAGTCAGAGAGTGATGAGCTTATTCCTAGGTGAGAACAGTTCTATGTGTCTGGTTCCTACGTGCTTGCTCCCAAACTTTCCTATTCCCTCCCTTCCTTTTTTTCTGTCCCCAGCTCCCAGGGACTTTGGGTCTAGAATCCCTGCCTTGGACCCACAGTAGAATGGACATGCTGGGGTAGACTGCCCTGGCCTGGCCATTGCCGGTCTCAAGCCTTCAAGTTTCTTTTGCCATCAGCAACTCCCAGACATATAAGCCTGGCCCTTTTGGTGGAAATAGGGGTTCAAGAGAGACATCTAGAACTTCTTTTCCTTGTCAGTTGCACTCCACTTCACAGGGCTAGACCAACTCCCAGCATGAGTTGTTTCTGGGAAGGTTTCTCAGTGAGCATGTCATAGGTTACAGGTGTTTATGAGACAAACATGGCTTTAAATTTTTAAAGACTTTAATAAATGTTAAACCATTTAGAAGCTTAAAAAACATTTATAGCATTTGAAGTTATTTTTATATTTTTATAGGTAATAATTTTACAAAGAAAATATATTTTCTTTCTTTTTTTTTTTTTTTTTTTTTTTTTTTTTTTTTTTTTGGTTTTTTTTTTTTTTTGAGATGGAGTTTTGCCTTTGTAGCCCAGGCTGGAGTGAGATGGCACTATCTGGGCTAACTGTAGCCTCTGCCTCCTGGGTTCAAGTGATTCTCCTGCTTCAGCCTCCTGAGTAGCTGGGATTACAGGCACCTACCACCATGCCAGACTAATTTTTTGTGTTTTTAGTAAAGACAGGGTTTCACCATGTTGGCCAGGCTGGTCTCAAACTCCTGACCTCAGGTGATGCACCCGCCTTTGCCTCCCAAAGTGCTGGGATTACAGGCTTGAGCTCTATATTTTCTCCAAGTCTCATGTAGTCTCTCCCAAATGCCTTTCAGGTTACAAATGGAGTAACATGAACTGAATTACTTCCTGTATGTCAGTACACTTGAGTTTAATCTCAGTTACTCAATATGTGACTAAGGTTATTCATGACTTTATTCCTTCAGATCTTCCTCATGTATAGGAAGAAGGGAGAGGGACCAGATGATAATCTGGTCAAGTCCTCTCCAGCCTTAAAATTTTATGATGTGTATGTATTAAAATTTTATTATTTCTATACGTTTATAATTTTTATATGTTAAATAGGAAGAAGGGAGAGGGACCAGATTATCATCTGGTCCAGTCTTCTCCAGTCTTAAAATGTTATGATTCCTGTATGTTAAATGTAAATACAGATGGTGACTCTTTGGTCCAGCCTAGTTTACTGCTATATCATGTTGCTCACAAAGTGAAACCTAAAAGCTTGAAAAAGCTTCCTATAAAAGGCCACACTTCAGATTTCATCAGCTTCCAAAAAGACTGTCTATGGATCAGAAATTCTCGTCTTGAAGTGGGGCAAGTCCTCACTTGTACACATGTTCTTTCCACTCAAATGCAGACGCTGTTCTTGTGGAAAGAGTAGAGGAGGTCAGCCAGCCAGAGGCCCCATTCTGAGGGGATTGAAAGGTCTCCCAAGGCAACCACTCCCAAAGGCGGGTTAAGTTTCTGTGAGCTGTTTCCTGCCTGAACAAACAGCCCCTCCCAAACCCTCAAGACTGAACTAGTTTAGGGACCACCCTTTGGGATTCTAGTCTATTGCAGTGGCCAGTGAGTCTTGATGAAAATAAATGTGAAAAAACATAGTCCTTGGGGTTTCACTCCACAACAGATCCAGAAACAACATGTTTTTTTTTTTTTTTTTTTTTTTTTTTTATTATTGTAATAATTTTTTTTTTTTTTTTTTTTTTCAGTCTGGTAATAAATAACTTGAGCCTGTGCCAAACCCAGAACACACTCCCTGGTCTCTCCTGGTTTAAACGTGTCAGTGTGAGACAGACAGGAATAGGACAGGCCATGGGGAAACAGGAGCCAAGACTATTTGTTAAAGTCTGGTCCTTGGCCAAACTGTGAGGTTGTTTGCCTAGAGTCCTCCTAGTTAGTTCCCTGTGGAACTATCTTCTCACCTCCCTTTTGATGCTTTCTACTCTCCCGGCAAACCAGGCCCTACCCTATCTCAGCTGCCTAACAAGGATGCCTTATGTTCAGATAAGGATCAATGTTGGAAAGTGTTTGATTAACTCAAATAAGTTTGGAGCAAATGAGAATTTAAGATGTAATTCCTCTCAAGAGAACTCTTTATTCATAGAGAATTCTAAAATATTATAAATCTTTTAACAAAGTCTGTAATAATGGATTTTCATACCTGTAGGAGAGAGAAATTCGGATGGAACACTCTTCTATTGTCCTCAAATCATACCATGCTTTGTAATTTAAAGACATATGAAATTAATGCTAATGATGTGTGGACACTATTGTTTTGTGGTGTTTTTTTGTTTGTTTTTTTGGTTTTTCTGAGATAAGATCTCACCCTGTCATCCAGGGTGGACTGCAACCTCCACCTCCCAGGTCCAAGCAATTCTCTTACCTCAGCCTCCTTAGTATCTGGGACTATAGCTGCATGCCACCATGCCCAGCTAATTTTCAAATTTTTTGTAGAGATAGGGTTTTGCCATGTTGCCCAGGCTGGTCTTGAACTCCTGGATTCAAGCAATCCTCCCACCTTGGCCTCCCAGATTGCTGGGATTACAGGTATGAGCCAATGCACCCTGCTGACGCTGTTTTATCTATACATTACAAAGATTAACTTATTTACTCCTTAAAGCCATAGGAGGTAGGTACTTTTATCACACCCATTTTACAGGTAAGGAAACTAAAGAACAGAGAGGTTAAGTAACTTTCCCAAGGTCACACAGTTAGTGAAAGGCAAAACTGGGATTCAAATTCAGAGTCTGCTTCCAGAGGCCATCCTCCTAACTACTGTGCTATTCTGCTAGCTCTGTTTAATGCTTCTTCACTCTCATCCTCCTACATTCATGTCTGGACACTTCAGGGTGGATCTTTTAGAAGTAGATCATTTTATTCACTTGGACCTATTGCTTGATCATAAAAGAAAATCTTGACTTTATGTAGACAAATCGTAGATCTGGTGGATCTAGATTGATTGATATACATAAAATTAAATTTTGGTTTGAGACAGAGTCTAGCTGTGTTGCCCAGGCTAGAGTGCAGTGGTGCAATCTCAGTTCACTGCAACCTCCACCTCCTGGGTTCAAGTGATTCTCATGCCTCAGCCTCCCAAGTAGCTGGGATTACAGGTGCACACCACCACGCCTGGCTAATTTTTTTTGTGTTTTTAGTAGAGATGGAATTTTACCATGTTGGCCAAACTGGTCTTGAACTCCCAGCCTCGTGTGGTCCACCCACCTCAGCATCCCTAAGTGTTGGGAAATACAGGTATGAGCCACTGTTCCAGGCCTAAAATGTTTTTAAAGTCAAACTAATATATATGTTATTAAAAAACATTAAAGACTCAAGGGTTTATAACAACAATTAATAATTCTCTGCCCCTCACTTTACTTCTCTGGCCCTCTCTCCAGAGTCCAGAACTTATAATTCTGATGGTTACCTCCACCTCTCTAAATAATATGCTTATGCTTACGTTTTTGATTGACTGATGAACTTCAGACATTATCTACTGATAATGTCTTTAACTGATAATTTCATTATCTACTGATAATGTCTTTATCTTCCCGCTATGATCATTGAGAATTTAGTTCCCTTCCAAAATTGTACTCACTTTTCTCCTCTCTTGCCAATATATTTAACTCAATATTTTTAGCTCTTTGGTTGCTTACTTTTCAAATTTTAAATAATTAAGCCTCTATTTCTTGTCCATTAACCTTATGGATAGATGTCCCACAACCCTACTTTGTTAGTGCCTCATCCTTCTTCTTACCTTTTATGCAAACATAATGAAATCTATTTTGCTTTTATTATAGATTGATCTTAAAAGTTAAAAGTCAGTGAAAATTAACTTACATTATTGTTTTCAATGGAGAGCCATGTAGTGTACTAAGATTATATTGATTTTCTTGTACAACCTTTTATCCCTATAGTTTCAAACGACCTTCCATTTTTTTCCTTTTATCCTTTGCCCTGATCCTTAATATTTTCCATCATTTCAATCATACTTCCAGCCCATTAAGGCCCCCTTTTCCTATGCTCCTCCATTATCCTGCTCACTTCATTCTCTTGCTCAAAACCCTCCAATGACGTCTCATCCCAGCCAACACAGTAGAGAAGGGCCCTGCTTATTCCTCAGATATCATCTGCTACCACTCTTATTTCACTCCCACCGTTCCTGCAACGGTTACTTTCTTCTCACTCTTGAAACACACAAAGCTCATTTCTACAGCTGGACCTTGTACTTGCTGTTTCCTCTTCCTGAAATACATTTCTCCCAGAGTTCCGTATGGCCAGTTCCTCATTTCACTCAGGCCTCAACCCAAGTGTCATCCCTCAGAGAAACTTTCCTTGTCGACTCTACCCACACTAGCACACTTCTTTCCCTGCTTTATCTTCCATCATGACATTTGTCATTACCTACAATTAGCTCACACACATATTTGTTTATATCTTTTCTCTATCCCTCATTGGAATGTAAGCATGATGGTGTCTCTCATGTTCACTGCTGTAGCTTCAGTACCCAGAAGAGTGCCTAGCATGTCGTCAGTGCACAATAAATATTTGCTGAATAAATGAAGGACTTTCTCTCTTAAACCTGCCAAAAAGATGCCTTCCTGACACTTTCCTTCATTGCTTTCCTTGATAGGACACATGGACTTCCATTTCTCCATTTTGCTGAATAATATATTCAAATGACTTTCTAAGGAAGGATTCATTGGGAGTAAAATTCCCAAATCCTTACATTTTTGACATCTGTATTTTGCCTCAACCTAATTGATAGTTAGTCTGGCCATAGGCTTCTGGGTTGAAACTCATTTCTCTTTGAATTTTGGCAACTACTCTTACTTTCATTCCTTTGATGGTGATGTGTGTGTGTGTGTGTGTGTGTGTGTGTGTTTGAACTTGCTTTCAAGAAGCTTTTAGGGTTATCTTTATGCATTCTCAGTAACATATCTAGGATTTTTCTTTCTTTCCTTTCCTCCTTTCTTTCCTTCTCTCTCTGCCTTTCTTACTTCACTCATCCTGCTCTGCAATCAAAGGGCTTTTTCAACTGGAAGACAGTTTGTTCTCTAATTTAACTTTTCTATTATATTGGTATTCTTTCTTTGTGAAATGCTCTTTAGCCACTTTGGACTTTCTGGAATGATCTTTTTTCTTTTTTTTTTTTT
>NW_016107682.1:1680965-1747017 GCF_001604975.1 Cebus imitator
CCCCCTCCCTCCCTCCCTCCCTCCCTCCTTCCCCCCCTCCCTTCCTTCCTTCCTTCCTTCCTTCCTTCCTTCCTTCCTTCCTTCCTTCCTTCCTTTTTTTGACAGAGTCTTACTCCGTGACCCCAGGCTGGAGGGCAGTAGCGCAATCTCAGCTTACTGCAACCTCTGCCTCCCAGGTTCAAGCAATTCTCCCGCCTCAGCCTCCCGAGTAGCTGGGATTACAGGTACCTGCCACCATACCTGGCTAATTTTTGTATTTTTAGTGGAGACGGGGTTTCACCATGTTGGCCAGGCTGGTCTCGAACTCCTGGCCTCAGGTGATCCACCCACCTCTGCCTCCCAAAGTGCTGGGATTACAGGTGTGAGCCACCGTACCCAGCTCCCCCCTCCCTTTTCTAAGAGAACTGTTAATCCTAAGGGTTGCAGAAGAACAAAGATTCATCTGTAACTTCAGGCTGAATAGGGGCAATGACATTTCTGCATAACGATTAAGGTCTCTGGTATTCAAGGTAGAGTGGAACTCAGTCAGAAAGCATCGGTGTGGTGAGGGTCATTCATGACGCTTGAGTTCTGACAAAAGGTAATATCTGGAAAATTAGTAAGTATTCAGCTTAAGAAAACATTGAGTAAGCTTATTCTACATTCCCACACAAAGAGTATAACATCAATATATTCCACAAGAGTAAACCAAAATAAGTAAAATTATCCCGATTAAACTAAATTAGAAGGCTTTCCATGAACTGGGCACTGTTGGAACCAAGAAGATATAGGTCACTAGTTGATTCCAATGTGCCCAGAATTAGAATATTGATTCAAATGTTTACATTACCCATTCCTCTTTTGTCTTCTGAGCAGCAGTCAGAGATCACTGGTTGGTTCACAGGAGTAAGCAGCATTTGCCTAAATTGCAGAAACAACTTAAAAACAACTGATGAGACTAGAATTTAATAACAAGTATACTATAGTTCTTGAAACATAATATTTCTCTCTCCAGTTTCCCATTTTTACTAAAGGCAAATCATAGTAGGACTGATTTGCTTTGTTATGCTTGGCCTGATTATTTGTACAAAGTACAGCAAGAATAATTATTTTTTACATAAGCTCTTTTAAAATTGGCTTTGATGGAACTCTGTTCCATAGAAGGAAGCTTAGATAAGACTTTTTTAGAGCCAAGCCCTACCATGGGTTTGTACCCTCAAATACCTATGAGTTGAGTAAATTCAGCTCCTGTTAAGGTGAATGATCCTTATTTCTTAACTTTCTCACCTATTTTTCACTTTTGCAAGATTTCCTTATTTTCCAAGATTTTACATATTTTTTTAGTTGTATTTTTAAATTCCAAGAATAGGATTTGTTTTCTGATTTTTCCTTTTCCAAAGCATATATTCCTATTTTAGGAATACAATGTACATTAATCTGCTAGGGCTTCCATAACAAAGTAACACATACTGGGTGGACACAACAGAAACTTATTTCCTCACAATTCCAGAGGCTAGAAATATGAGGCTCCACTTTTTGAGACTTGATGGATACAATGGTTGATTTATCTGATTTAAATTTATCCAATTTATATAATAACCTTTGTAGCATTCAGCCCTGGTGGGACATATCACAAGTAGACTAGATATTCATTTCTGCTTGCCAAGGTACTTTTGCCCCAGACAGCTTGCAATATACAACTTAATACTTGTAAATAAAACCCCTCTGCCCAAAGTTCTGTAACAGCCTTATATTGCTATTATATGAAGGTAAATCTTAGCGGGGCATGGTGGCACACACTTGGAGTCTCAGCTACTCAAGATGCTGAGGGAGGAGGATCAATTAAGCCCAGAAGTTTGAGCCTGCAGTATGCCATAATCACACCTGTGAACAGTCACAGTACTCCAGCCTGGGTAATACGGTGAGATCTTGTCTCTATAACAACAACAACAACAACAATTTCTTAAGGCCCTGTGTTGTCTAATCAGAGAAAAAAAAAATCAATTCCTTGAAAGCCCTATTTGGGTTATTTTCTCAAGGAAATCAAATCACCATAAAATGTATGAAGCTAACCTACTGAAAGCAACCACCTGATTCCTGGGGAGGCTGGAGAGCATAGCAGAATGAATGAGAAGCACACCCAATAACTTCTTCCCCACAAACCATCTCTCTAGCCTTATAAAATCATTCAACCAAAATATCAACACAGCACCAGCTGACACCAAGAATGATCTTGCCTGCCTCAGACTCTACTAGAATTCTCTATATTTAAACAAGCCAATGTTTTGTAACTTATTTCCCTACATAGTCTTATCCCCAACCTTAACCTCAGAGCTGAAAGGAAGAAGAGGAAAATAGATTGCATGTCTCTGTAGTGGCTTTCCTGTCAAGGTCTTAGTCTTGCTTTTGCTGGCTAGATTAAAAATGGAAACAAAACCCAGTATGAGCAAGCATGTGGGGAAAAGGGACTTTTCTTGTACTGCCTGCTGGTACCATGAAAATTGGTGGAACCTCTGATGGTAGTTTGGTAACAGGCTTGGAAATGTAAAGTGTGCATTGACTTTGAGTCACTTCTAGTAGTTTGCCCTGAAGTTCACATTCTCTAGTGGGAGGAGATAACTGAAAAGGAAGTTCAACTGTTTTAACATAGTGGTAACTGTTGCAAGTAATGGTTTAGCATAAAAAAAAAAAAAACCACAAATAGCAAATGATCCTTGGAAACATATTTTTTTCAAGAGCGACCCTCTATATAATTGTGATGTTATGTCAAATGTGAACTGAAGAATGTCAATCCATATCAAGAAAGATTATACTAAAAAATCTCTAATGTGAGTCAGCCTTTTTTCAGTCTAGTCAAATCAGTTAAAAAAATAAAGGGGAGATCAATTAGAAGTCACTGTTTCCAGGTACATAAAGTAATTTTCAGAAGACAGTCTGGTAATAGCTCTGAATAGATTGTCATGTGCATGAATAAATGGCCCAGTGGAAGCCCCATGATTAAATGGCCCAGTGGAAGTCCCATGCAGCTTGTAGAATAGAGTCTTCATTTTCAAACGTACTCAACTGCTCTTAGTTGTCTGATCTGGGTTAGAGTCCTTTTGAAAGTCATGACTATGAGAAGAGGAGCCAGTAGTCAAGCACTCGAAGTCTCAAACTGGAAAGGCCTATTCAGTTTTTAAAACAATCTTATAAACTTTCCATTTTTTTCCATAGTAAAAAAAAAAAATTACTGGGTTTTCATCAGGGCAGACTTCCAGGAGAACTAAAAAGCACCTGTCTTCTCTCCTTTTTAAATCTCTTGGCATAACACTGCATATCACAATCTTTTATGCTGTTTAAAATCTCCATATCTGTAGTTGCATCTCCATTATCATTGTTACTGTTTGTGTCTTTTTGTTTTCCCTGGATTAATCTTGTCAAACTTTTTCCTATTTCCTTTACTTTTCCAAAGAATTAGTTTTTGGTTATTGTCAACTTCAGTCTTTCTTCTTTTCAAAAGAAAAATTAATTTCTAAATTTACTAATCGTTAATTTCTGTCTTTATCTTTAGAATTATATTTGAAATTATTAATCATAACAGAATTTACATCCATTTGAAAAAGAGGTATATATAGGAAAATATATTTGATTTACATTTCTTGGTACACATAACGGTCACGCAGGGCTTCTGCTCTAAGTTTTATATCCTTCTTCTTCCTTTGAATTTATTTTGTTTTCTCTTTCCAGTTTTCTGAGTTAAAAGCTTGGTTCATTTGTTTTCATTTTTGTCTTTTTCATGAAATGCATTTAAAACAATAAATTAGCCCTCTAAATACTGCTTTGGCCATATCCCACAGCTGCAAAATTGCATATATGGAAAAGTTGCTTTATTAACTTAGTGGAAGGGTTTTATCAATAGCTCTCCTTCTATTATTATTTACTACTGCCATTTGGCATTCATTCTTTACTCACTGTGTGGTAGGCCTAAGAGAGTAAAAGTAATACCAAAGAGTTCTTCTGGTCAAGGAGCTAACAATTTCACATAGTAAAAACAAAAATCAGACAAACTGAGTGCTGAAAAGGTTTTCATCATGATTTTTCTCATCCTTTCTGGCCTACAATTTTAGCCTGTCTATCTACATTTAGCATACCCTTGATTAAGAGGGAATAAGTGGCCGGGCGCAGTGGCTCACGCCTGTAATCCCAGCACTTTGGGAGGCCGAGGCGGGCAGATCACAAGGTGAAGAGATCGAGACCATTCTCGCCATGATGAAACCCCATCTCTACTAAAAATACAAAAATTGGCCAGGTGTGGTGGCATGCGCCTGTAGTCCCAGCTACTCGGGAGGCTGAGGCGGAAGAATCACTTGAACCCAGGAGGTGGAGGTTGCTGTGAGCCGAGATTGTGCCACTGCACTCCAGCCTGGCAACAGAGCAAGACTCTGTCTCAAAAAAAAAAAAAAAAAAGAGGGACTAAGTGGAGGAAGGGGATACAAATTCATATTAAGCTGTAGGTTAATAAAGTTAGCAGTGGCTATAGTGTATGCTTATTACCTGAACTTTGATTCTGTCTCAGATAGTTGGCGATAAGAATTTAGAAGTTCCTGCAAATGATCTATTACTTAGGCAAATGGTTGTTAACCTGGGTCTGTGAACTTTGATGAAAAAACTATATATATATGTACATATGTAGTTTTTAATATATATAATATATAGAGTACTATATATTTATATAATTTTTTTTAACTAAATCCAAACTGAAAATTAGCATTTCTTTCATCATGAATGTAGGCAGCAAACCACAGGAATGTTAGCAATACCTGTGACTTTTTCCTCAATAGGAATCACACATATTTTCTACCCCATTTAAGTTGTAGATATCTCAAAATATTGTTTATGTGTATCATTACTACAAAATTAGGTCTTATAGGTCTTGCTCTTATTATTTAATGCATTAATGAAGAGGCAAATACATAACTGTTTTAGTTATCTGTGGCTGTGTATCATAGTACCCCAAAAATTAGTGGCTTAAAACAACAAATATTTATTGTCTCACAGTTTCTGTGGGCCAGAAATATGGGCTTGGCTATTTGGGCCTTCTGGCTTAGTACCTGGTTTTACAAGGCTGCAGTCTAGGTGTCAGGTGGGGCTGCAGTCATCTCATGGCTCAACTGGGAGAGAATCTACTTCTAAGCTGACTCACATGATTACTGGCAGTATTCAGTTCATCACAGGTTGTTAGACGGGGGCCTGAATTCCTTGGTGGCTGTTGACTGGGTATATCTCAATTCCTTGCCATGTGGGCCTCCCGATAAGGCAGGTCACAACACAGCAGCTGACTTCCATGAAAGTGAGCAAGTGAGAGAGCAAGGAAAAGCAAGATGGAAGCCAGAATCTTTTTGTAACCTAATCACAGAAATGAAGGGAATTACAGAAGGCATGAATACTGGAAGGGGAGAATCATTGGCAGCCATCTTAGATGCTACCTACCACATAATTATATCACAAATTCACTTTTTAGTATTTGGTAACTGTATGTCAATATTATCAATTTCCTTTGTAACCCTAGGTAGTTTATGCATTCAAGAACACTGTTTTCAAAAGGGGTCCATAGACCATCAAAATTCTAAAAGGGTACATAGCGTTAATTTGTTTCAGTGAGGTACTTTCAACAACCTCCCAGGGAAATTTGTTTACAATGGTCTCAATTTAGGAACTAGAGGCCAAAGTCTTAGCTTATCCCATATTAACCTGGACTGCTTCTCTATACTAGTTCATATTACTATAGCATGGCACATTTGAAAACATAAATTTGCTGTGGAACAAATCATACACTGTTCTCAATCCTACCCATTTGAACAGTATGGGTATGCGTGCAGTGCAGGGAGAAGGGCACATAGGCCTCTGTCAAGCTTGTCTGATCACAAACCTCCTATGCTTGTATACAACAACTGTCATTTGAGTTTCAAAATGACCATATAAATGGAGCTAATCTCCCCCAAAATACACTAATTACCAAACTAGAGCTTTTCCCACTACTAAGCTATGTATGAAAAGGCACAGTGTAAGAGACAGAAATGATGTAATGCTTCTTTTTTAAGTCTTTCGCTTGTGTCACCTGCTCTTGGGAAACTTAAAGATGTCGAGTGGCCATGTGTGGTGGCTCATGTCTGTAATCCCAGTAGTTTGGAAGGCAGAGGCAGGCAGATCACCTGAGCTTGGGAGTACAAGACCGGCCTGACCAACATGGTGAAACCCCATCGCTATTAAAAATACCAAATTAGCCGGGCGTGATGGCGCATGCCTGTAATCCCAGCTACTCAGGAGGCTGAGGCAGGAGAAGGAGAATCGCTTGAAACCGCAAGGCAGATGTTGCGGTGAACCGAGATCGGGCCACTGCACTCCAGTCCGGGCAACAAGAGCGAAACTCCATCTTAAAAAAAAAAAAAAGGGGTGGCATTTGTAAGTGATAATTTTTGCAAGCACTGTACCAGCTTCATATAGTCTCAGCTAAAAGCTAAGGGTATTTTATAAAACCTCCAATATTCATATTGAGGATAAATTTGTCAACAGTAATTGGAAGTAATTCTCTTATTTGGCTTTTCCGAAGGCAAGTGCCAGTTTTGTCCCCAGAAGCAAACTGCATCCACCTTCCCAAAGTTGTCCCTTTTGAGTTATCCTAGAGGGGGGTGCTCTTCTGCACAATTCTCGGATCCTAATGATAAAGCAGTCCAGTACTGTCAGTTATTTTAGATTTTCCAAGAAAACCCAAAGAGGTTTTTAATGTATTTTTCGTGGCATTTCCAAATGCTAGTTCCTCTCGAGTCTCTGGAGGCTCCTCACTGTGAAACAGAAGCGTCAAGGAATCCGAGTGGCTTCCAGTCCCCACAGCTACCGACTGAGCAACTTGGTCAGCTGATCCATCTTTGTTGACCACTGTTTCCCAGTCTGAAAAACGTGTGAATTCTCTGTTTACATTTCTAACATTCTTTGCATTGCACGGTTTGAAAAATTCGGATGACATTTACAATATGACTAATGTCACAACACACTAGGACACTTCAATAGAGGCCTGAACCAGTTTTGAGTTAAAATGGCAGTGAGGTGAGGCTGGTGAGGGGGTAAGTGGTGACAGCCCAGTCAACTCTCTCAGAATCAGTCGAGACTTCACCAGGCAGAGGTGGGTGGGACGGGGGGAGGGGCGGGAAACGGCTTTGACGACAGAAGGCTACTTCCGGCTGTGGTGCGTATGACGTCAGGGCGAGTCAGACCGGACGAGCAATCGAGAAGCCTCGGAGGGAGGGCTCGCGAGAGTTCAGGGAGGCCGCCCCGAGATTCCGGTGAGGCCGCAGGTCCCACCTCCCGGGGGCGGGGCAAGGGCGGAGCGGGGAGAAGGGAGCTGACGGGCGCCCGGCCGGCTGCGGTCCGTGTGGAGGCTGAGCCGGCCGCGGGTGCGACCAGAGGCAGGTGAGTTCGCGGATACGGCGCTCGGCTAGGGTCCCGGGCTCGCCGGGCCAGCCCCAGCTCTGTGAGCAGGAGCCGGAGGAGGTCTTAGGTGTCTTTGGGTGTCCAGGGAAAGCCGGGCTAATTCCGGGACTGGAAATGTCTTCGGGGAAGCTGCGGCGACGGCCTTGGCCCTCTTATTCCCTGGGGTGATACTTGCCCCGTGTGTCCGGAGAGGGAGCCTCGCGCCCGTAGAGGAATCTTTGTCCTTCCCTGCTCCTTTCTCCTTCACTCCCTGGCCCCCGAGCACCCAGCTCCGGGTACCCGCCTGGGCTTCATAAACAATAACAAACCTCGCGGATCCTCTCCGAGTAGCCCCAGCGCTCCCGTCCCGTGCCCTCCAGCCCAAGTCACCCACAGTCAGGATCCGAGGCATGGCTCTTCAATTGTGGGGGCTGTTTGTGTACTGTTCCTAAAAACTGATGCGTCAGATTGCCAAACATTTCTCAAGACAGACTCAGGAAAGCCTCCCAGCTCCCAGAAGCCACGGAGTGCTCAAAACCGGTCTCAGAATCTATCCTTTACCATTGCACCCGTAGCCCCTTCCTTTCGGAATCATTTTCTCCCACTCCTTTTTCCACCTTTAGTATCGAGGTCAAACAAGTGGTTATTGGTGTGGGAATAGGAAAGATTATAGCCGATTGTGTAGGGCACCTTTCACCTTTAAAAAGTTGCCAGGTTAACAGCAATAGAACAAACTTTATTTTCAAAACCAGTGGCCTCCCGGTTTACTGGTGGTGCTTTTGTTTTGTGGAATAGCTTTTCGGATTCTAAGTTTGGAGGGATGATATAAAAAGAAATGAGAGGTGGGGGGAGGGCTAGTGGCTCTGGAAGTAGTACATCCAAAAGTAGGATGCTGTTGTTTCTCACTTGATAAAATGCAGAACCAACGTTCTTGCCTATTTCATGTAACTTGTGATAAGTTTTGAGAGAAGCCACTTAACTCGGAAATGGCTTGAGTATTAGCTTATTTTACCGCTCAAATCTGAAGAAACAGCTTTAAGTGATTTAAGTTCTGCCTCTTGATTGTAAGATGGGGATAGATGAATGAGACTGTCTTTTTTGGCGCTGGGGCTTACATTTCACAGGTCTCTCTATTATAAGGCAGGGTCTATTGTATTAAGCCCGTTTTTGCTTACTCAGTACAGATTTTTGAAAGTTCTTTGTCTCAGTCATATATGTATATCAGGTACTGTAAACATCTTTGAATTTGACTGGCCTTTGTCTCTGTGCCTCAGGATATGTAAAACAATTAAGTTTACTAATGCTCTCTCCTCAGTGACTGAGAGGTATTGTATGTGAATTAGCCACCCTTGTGACAATTTGAGGAGAGAGAAGTTAGTCTAAAATATGATGTTAAATTATGATATTACATAATTTTATTGCATAAGTTCATCAGACTACTTCCATCTGAAAAGTCCTGATCTCAAAAGAGGCACAATGAATTAAAAAATGTTTTGGCTTGACCTTACTTAGCTTTGTTTTCTCCTTGTTAAGATGGTTGATAATGTTTCCCATTTGGTTGGGATGTGTTTAGAATGAGAAGCAAAGTTGGGTGCAGTTTTTGTACTCTTTTGAAAGGCCCTGCCATTGGGAATGAAAAAATTAGACTTAGAAAACCCACATTTAATAGAAGCAGTTCTTCTCTAGCCATTTGCTCTTGAGTTTGTTTTAAAATAAGTCAAAGAATAGAGACTAAGATGATTTGTGGCAACAGATAGATGTTCTTACCAGTTTTTACGCTAAAAATTTGATTTCTAAAGATAGGACACTGTAAGAACAAAGGAAAAATTGGACTTTCTAAAAAATGGTAACAAAGCAATGGACTCAGTTCAGCTGTTTGCTTTCAGAAAAGTTGTGTTCTCTTAAAGTAAGGAGAGCATCATTGTGTTAGTGTAGTTGGTTAATACACTTTCAAAAGTGCCTCCGCAGAGATCCAGGATGAGTTCGAGGCTTTTTTGTGTGCGAGGCACTTTTTTTTAATAGGGAAAGAGGGTACAAATCAAAGCCAGAAAGATTTGCATCTCAATGTATTGTTAAAATGAGTTTATTTTACGTAAATAGTGTAGAGTGAATCAAGCAAGCATATTGTCATCTAGCATCCTTAGGATTACATTACAGTCAGCAGATGGGCAAGTTATGATTAGGTTAGACGTGACATATGCAGAAATTATGCTACTGCATTTTTATATTACAAACATCATGGTTTTTTTGAATGAGATAATGAAAGCAAGCTTTTAAGACATAAGAACTTTTTTTTTAAAATTTGAAATATATCTTTGGTTAGTAGTTTAAAAACATGAAGCTTATCCTCCTCCTCTTCCCCCCAAATTTTTAAGTCTTAAGAAAGTATTAGCAAGGTATGACCAGTACTTAAGTGTACTGGTTGCATAAGTACTTTACCTTCTCTCTCCAGCTAAAGGTTTGCTGATTGACAGGGTATTGTTCAGACTCTTTAGAGGGAGAGAAATGAAAGACAGGCCAGAACAGTGTTTACTGCTCTGTACACTTGGACAACTGTGGTTGCCGTCTTCAAGGAGATGCAATCCAATGGGAGAGAAATGTACCCACCCAAATAACTACTATAGAAAATGTGTTTCATGAAGAAGCCGAAGAGGGAGGGATTAAATGCTACTAGACTAAGGAAGACTGAATAGGAAAAGGCATTTATGTGGATGATTTAAGTGATCTAGTCATATAATAATAATGATAAGTAAATACTTTTTATAATGCTGCTTCCTGCTAAACCCTTTATATGTACTACTTACTTGCCTGGCTTTAATCCTCACAACAGCTGTATGGAGTAAGTATTTTTATTATTCCTATTTGGCAGATGAAGTAACTGTGTTACTAAGGTTCGATAGCTAATGAGTGGTAGGACCAGGATTCTGATCCAGGCATTCTGGCTTGTACCCATACGGCTGTGCTTAACCACAATCCATATTTTCTCTCCCATTCATGATGGCCTTCCTTAGGTCTGTAGTTTCAAAAACTTGACTTGGGAAATACATTCTTCTGACATATAAATTTTGGGGTCAGTTTTCTAGAGTTCCAAAATAGTGAACACCCAAGCAAATGAGTTATTTTTGACATGTTATTTTAGTCAATTTTTGAAGTCATTCTTGGTGCAAATTAAATATAACTATGGAGTGGGACTTATTAATAATTTTGACTTACTACCCATAAGTACTCATAAGGGCTTAGAAGTAAAAAGTTATTCCATATTAATTCTTTTGCTTTATGGAATGTTTGAATCATTGTATGTTTTGTCCTGTAATTTATATTCTTTTAAGACAGAGCCTCACGATGTTCCCAGGCTGGACTCGAACTCCTGGGGTTAAATGACATTCTTGCCTCCTAAGTATCTGGAACTATAGGGCCACTGTGCTTGGCTTTGTTCTGAATTTTTTTTCTTTTTTTTTTTTTTTGAAACAGAATCTTTCTCTGTCTGCACACTAGAGTGCAGTAGTGTGATCATAGCTCACTGCAACTCTGCCTCCCGGGCTCAAGTGATCCTCCTATCTCAGCCTCCTGAGTAGCTGGGACTACAGATGTGCATAAGCACGCCCAGCTGATTTTTAAATTTTTTGTAGACAGGATTTCACTATGTTGCCCAGGCTGGTCTCAAATTTCTTGGCTCAAGCGATCCTCCTGCCTTGGCCTCCCAAATGCTGGGATTACAGGTGTGAGTCAGTGTGCCCATCCCTGTTCTGTAATATTTTAAACCACTTGGCACTGGATAGTTTTTGGGTTGAATTATGAAATTGAAACTTAATGATTAAATGTTGGTCTGAGCCCTTTTAGTTTATTTTCATGAATAGCTATGCTTACAATGGCAGAAACAGGGTGAATAGAGTGTTGTACATGTATAAAATGAGAGAAGTTCCATCAGTGATACTTTATGTTGGGGCAACTTTGACAGTTCTTTGGGATTGCAAAATAAAAGGTGCCATAGAAACATACAGTGTCTTGTATAGGCCTACTCAGTACTGTAAATGTCCACCTGATTTTATTTATAAAGTTTCAACAATAGTCCACATTGTTACTGTTTAAGAATTGGAATCACAAATTCAATTGGATTTAAAGGTTAGAAAAAAAAATATGTAAGCAAGGAATACAGTGATTGAGCGGTGGGAGAGAGGTATTGCCTACCTTTTCCTAACTGTCCAGCAAAATCCAGACTCTTCAGCTTCTTTGTCAGTGCCCCCAGTTGACTGTACTCGTAGTTTAAGTACAGCTCTAGAGTCATAGTCCCTATGAACTAATATAAGTATTGTCAACTTGACTGAGTAGGGTAGGTTCTAGAAAACACCTTTACTAGGACAGTTGATGGTTGATGAGCTTAAAACCTAATGGGAAAAATTGCAGAACTAAAGACAGGATTTAAAGCACATGTATTTATATTATTGAAATAAGACAAAGATGGAAAAACAAATTTTAAAAGTTGTTTTTTAAACATACCTTAAATTAGTAGTAATGGTATATCATTTCTGTTTACCATGCCCTGATTGGCAGATATTTAGCCCATCATTTCATTGAGATACTAGGTGTCAACTTTGCTTTGTTATAAAAAGTTTACAAGTTCTTCTAAGTACAGGTGGTTTTGGAAGGTTGTCTTAGTAAAAAGGTGTGTTAGTTGGTCTATCAGAATGAAACTGGTCATACTGTTACCTCCTTGCTGATAGAAATTTTAGGGGAATCTTTTCCCACCAGGAATAGTTTTGTCTCCATTGAAAATCCACTGAGGCAGGTAGCCTGCCTCTTAGATGAGCTCTGCACAGATCTTAGGGAAGACATTAACAGTTATAGGTCTTGTGGTGACCTGATCATTCACATTCATATTGTATAAATTCACATAGGCCTGGAGCCTTGGCAGTTGTGTGTGGTTTATGATGATAATACTTCTATTATGCTTAGCATTTATTTATTTATTTTTGAGACAGAGTTTCGCTGTTGTTGCCAAGGCTGGAGTATGATGTATGATTTCAGCTCACTGCAACCTCCGCCTCACAGGTTCAAGCGATTCTCCTGCTTCTGCCTCCCAAGTAGCTGGGATTACAGGCATGTGCCACCATGCCTAGCAAATTTTTGTATTTTTAGTGGAGACAGGGTTTACACCATGTTGATCAGGCTGGTCTCGAACTCCTGACCTCAGGTTATCCATTCTCCTTGGCCTCCCAAAGTGCTGGGATTATAGGCATGAGCCATGTGCCTGGCCTATGCTTAGCTTTTAAATTCTTAACAAGCTCCTTGCTTTCCCCTGAATTAACACCACATCAGTTGGTAACCCATATTGTTGATTCTCTGGCCACTTATACAGAAGGCTTCCTGTTTTGCTTGCCTTTTGCTGATTCTCATTGATTCCACAGGTATAGAATTTCTGCATATTATAATAGGTAAGTTTCTGATCCTATGTGCACAGATAGCATCCATTGTTTTCTTACATCTGTGAGTTATTTACTGTTTCTACAGCTGATTCAGGAGATATTATTCCTCTTTTTTCTGATTCCTGGGACACGTTTACTGCTTTTGCAATTCCTGAATAGGGCGGATAATGTTTAACACCTTAAATCAACCACAAATACAAGACAGTTACCCAGAATAAAGAACAAGATAGGCCAGGCATGGTGGCTCACACCTGTAATCCCAGCACTTTGGGAGGCCGAGGCGGGCAGATAACAAGGTCAGGAGAACCAGACCATCCTCGCCAACATGGTGAAAGCCCATTTCTACTTAAAATACAAAAAAAAATTAGCTGGGCTTGGTAGCACATGCCTGTAGTCCCACCTACACCAGAGACTGAGGCAGGAGAATTGCTTGAACCCAGGAGGTAGAGACTGCAGTGAGCTTAGATTGCACCACTGCACTACAGCCTGGGTGACAGTGCAAGACTCTGTCTCAAAAAAAAAAAAAAAAGAACAAGATGGCAGAAACTTAACATAAGTGTGCATGATAGCTGATAGCATCTATTTTTGGCATTCAGGATTGCTGTGCCTTTGCCGTGGAGTCTAGCTTTCATTCTGTTTATGAAAGTTTAGAAAATTGAGTTTGGGACAGAGAACCTTCTGTACACATTAATAAGCACTTTTCGGGGGCCTAGTTCTCCCATTGCTATTCTGCTTTTATGAATACGGTTATTGCTATTCTGCTTTTGTGATTTGGTGGTTTTGACGACATTGCTCTTGATTCCTCACCAATTGTAGAGACACAGTAATTTGTACATTTAATATGAAGAATACTTTGTGCAATTTATATTTCTCAAACTTTGTCTCCCAGTGGTAATATATAGATTTAGCTCTCTGAATATCATCTTTCCCTCTTTTATGTTTTGATTACTTTTTCTTTCTGAATGTCACCCATTAGGGTACAGTTCTAATAATTTTATCAATACCAGTAACCACTTATCACTTACTATGCACCAGGCATAGTGCTAAATACTTTATATATATTATCTAATTTAATCCTCATAGCAATCTTATGAGTTATTATCTCTACCTACAAATGAGGAAACTGGAGCTTAGAAAGGTGAAGTGACTTGCGCAGGGTCACACAGGTGCATAGTAAGTGGTAGAGTTAGAAATGGATTCTTAAGATCCAGGTTCGCTTTCTCTTATAAAAGTTCATCTTTTCTCTTTAATTTACCTTCCTCTTCTAGTCCCACCCCAAGTCTTCTTTCTTCTCTTTTCTCCCCTTCTTTTTTTTGGTAATTTCCCCTTTAGGAGTTATTTACAGTTTTGCATGCCAAACATAAATTCTCTTGGGAAACATATGCAGAAATAATTCAATTATATTCTGATTTCTTATAGAGAGGGTTTACTCTTAGCATTTATTTTAAGAATAACAGGAGCTCTTATATTATGTTTATAGTTTTATGAAACATTTTTACACATTTCCTTACGTAATCCTCATAGCAATCATGTGGTATAGGCAGTGAGGATATGACTATTAAACCTATTTTCAGGTAAAGAGAGGAACTCAGATTAAGTGACTTGTCTGAGATCTCAAAACAACAGACAGAGCCTGAATTTAAACTTGGTCTTTTGACTCTAATATAAACACTTAAAACACACTGGTCTTCCTTGTAGATTAAAAGCTACTACAGGCAAAGTGTTTACTAAGGGCTCTACAAAATTAGTTGATGAGACAAGGTTTTTGCCCTCAACAATTATAATCCTGAAACAAAGGATGTAATCAAATGTTCTGACTTCATTAAGCCAATTAGGAGTGGGTAAATATTATAGCAGGCATTTTCTAAAGTTTTAAGCCTTGAGCTTTGTTTTGTGAGAATTGAGAAGCTAGAATTTTAGTTCTGCATTTTAAATCATGAAATGTTAAAGTCCTTAATTTTTAAGTTACTGTCTGTCTCACTGTGCACTCAACTGATTACATTCTAACTAAAACAATTATGATAAAGGAATAGGGTGAAGGGAGAACAGACAAACAGTGAAATTAAGGAATTGGGAATCCTAAAAGGGCTTGATGAGCTATCTTTTTTTTTTATTGCATTTTAGGTTTTGGGGTACATGTGAAGAACATGCAGGATTGTTGCATAGGTGCACACGTGGCAGTGTGATTTGCTGCCTTCCTCCCCTTCACCTGTATCTGGCATTTCTCCCCCTGCTCTCTCTCCCCAACTCCCCACCCCCCTTGATGAGCTATCTTACAGTAGCACTTTTGTAGAAAATTGAATATGATCCTTAAAGGAATGGATAAGCTGCAAATACTCTTCACTTCTGGAAAGTGATACTATTTGAGAGATCAGACAGCTTATTTAATGATCCATTTTTGATCTACTGTCTTGTACTAGTGCCTTGTTTTATTAAATTTAATTTTTACTAGCAGTGTTCATTCTTAGCTAAGCATCTACCCACCGACCTGCTCCCATTGTGGAAACACCACACCAGTTTGCCCCTTATGACTTTTCTGTATTTGGCAGCAGAGGCTGGTTGCTCAGTTTATGGTACTACTAGGGAGTTGCCCTTTGTTGTGTTTTTTACAAGAGCAATCCATTTCATTTGGACATTTTCAGATCTGGTTGAGGATGTTCTCCATATGTCAGCTCTTATCTAGCCAAAGAGAATAGACTTCTTCTATTTTTGTGGCTAGAGTGGAAAATTTTAGTACTGAATTGCATGTATATGACCCACTGATATTCTTAATACTGGCAAATCCTAAAGGAATCACAGACTCCTAATGTTTTAGTGAAGTTAGTTGTCATAATTCATTATTTATCGGCTGTTTGCAGGGCACTGTGTTAGGTACCATAGCAAAACAGAGACAAATGGAGGTTTGGCCTTCAATTTAGAAAAGCTCAATACAGTAAGAGATATATTGTATAGGTACAAATAACTGTAATTCAAACAGAAAGTGCTAACAGAGTAACAGGGTACTGTGGGAGCAGAGGAAAGAGAGGTTTCTTCTGGATGGAGAGATTAGAAAAGCTTCCTATATGAAGTGAAATATGAATTGACCATTTCAGAGTGAAGGACATGCCAGCCAGAGGGATTAGCATAACTTGGGTGTATCTGTACAGCACCTGATACATTCTGTTAATTATCTACCTCTCTTTCTGTCCTATTGGATTTGAACCCATTGAACTTTGAGAATCTGTGTTTTCCAGCTTTTCATTCTCTACTTTACCACTTGCTCAACTTAGTACATTTACTTAGAGTGGTAAGTAGCAGTAGTGTATATGGAGTGAATTCAAGGGAAGAGAGACCAGAAATGGGAAGACCAGTGAAGAGACAAATTTAAATAATCTAGGTGATAATAATGAAATTCTAAACTAGGTGAGTTTGGAAAGGAGACACTTGGAATGAGGGGTGGTGTCCCTTCATGTTGAGACCTGGGGAGTTCTTTCACTGTGAATTGTACATAAAGTACACACCCCGTACCAGGAGATGTGGAAAGGGAAAAACACATGGTGCTCCCTCAGAAGCCAGGCAGGTGACTGGAGAGCTACATTCAAGGGGTAGAAATAGCTGCAATCAGGCACAGCAGCCGTCATGAAAGAGCAGTGAGAGGCACACCTCAGGGATAGGGGCATCTACTTGGGAGAGTGTTTGCTTTCCAAGGATGTGGGAGTGTTTGAGCCTAGACTTGAAGGGTGAGGAGGAGTTTTTCAGGCCAAGAAGCCTCGGAAAGATATTATCACAGTGATGTAAGACACTGAAGCATATTAGGGAGCCAGGAACCGGAATTCTTGCCATGATGCTGGACAGCATCAATGAACTTTTCATTTGCTGTGTTTTTTTTTTTTTTTTTTTTTTTTTTTATCCAGCTTTAACACTCTGAGCTTTTGTAAAAAAGTGTTTCTGTTGCCTCTAATAGACTATTGGAAGCACCTCTTCTGTGCTTCCCACACCCAGCCTGGAATGCAGTGCCACTGATAAATTGTCTCTTGCTTCCATTTTGTGAAATTAAACAGAAAAAGTAAAGATACCATCAGCTAGAGAGACAAAGAGAAAAGTAAATCCACTAAAATCCTTTTCTTTGATGAATGCCTAGAACCACCAAGGTTGTTATATAAAGAATGCTGCATCAAAGCACAGCTTAAAGAGCACTTGACTTGAGGGAGGGGATTGTGGTGGGAGCATGATTATTTACCTTTCCCATAGGATTTTATGGAACTCTTAAAAATTTCCTAAGACTTTAATACCTAATACTAAAGTCCTTTTATTCTATTTCTAGCCTTGATTATTTTCATCTTCTCTACTCTAAGCCTTATTTTTTTTTTTTTAAAAATAACACAGTGTAATAACTAACATGACTCTAAACTTCAGATGGTGTCAGATATCATCTCTGGTTCTCCTCTATCCTTGTTTGGTCATTCAGAGACCTGTATCTGCAAATCGTGATTATAAACTTTGTATGTATAATCTACATTGGATTGCTAGGGCTAAATAGCACTATAGGTTACTTTTTTATGTAGATTTACTTTCTACTTTTTTTTCTGTCCTGTGGATTGGGCCACTGAAACAGAATATCAAGTTGTTTTCTCAGGGCAACCAAAGAGTTAATGGTATTCTCTAATTCAAATTATATCCATTGTATTTCTAGGCCAGAGGTTGGCAGCTGTGTTGGCGTTAGTGCCATTACTGGTAATACAGAAAGTTTATGGGCATTCCCAGGAGGAAAGTGAAAGACAGGAACAGGAGGAGAAAAATCAGGCTTGCAGAGTGGTTGGGAAGACATAGGGTGAGGGCAGGAGAAAAAGTACATATGGTTAAAAAAAGGTCAAGTACCTCTCACATCTGTTCCAGGTACCACTTGGTGGGACCAGTGCCATATTTAAGGATTAAGTTGAACTCCCAGCAGTCCTCTCTGAAAATACTCTGAGTGTATTTTTATGCCAAAAATGGCAGTTCATTTTAATCAAACATTTCTGGATTTAATTTTAAAAATTGTGTATGAACCTGTGTCTCTCTATTTTTAGAATTGAGCAGAAAAGGAAACAGAAATCAGCATACTTTAAATATCAATGAAAATTATAAGCACATTTCTGAAATATAGTTAAAGATTTAAGATCTAAATCCATAGATTAGCCCCATTGTATAGCCCATTCAGGCACAAGGTGGCAGAAAGTAAAGGGATGAATAACCTTATTACATGTTTCTGAATTTTTACTGTAGTAAAACTGCATTTTCATACTAACCAAGATTGTAACTGGACCCACAGAAGGAAAAGTAGGGTAAGAAATTAGAGCTTGTGCTCTCCTGTTCAAGTAAACCAAGTACTCTCTCCCTTTCAGAAAACATTATCAAACAACAAAGAATTTCTTCTTTAGAATTTATATAAAATATTGGACTGACAAAGCCATTTAGCTTTTCTGTAATAGTGGTGAAAAGTTATTTCCCAGATTGTAAGAAATACTGTATTGAAGTTTTAGATTTATTTTCAGAGTTGAAAGATGCATTAGAGGACATCTAGTCCAACTCTCTGTTGTGAATTTTCTGTGTATCATCTCCAACAAGTGGATTTAGTCTTTGCCTAAATATTTAGGATCACAAGATAGCTGTCATTCCCTTAAATGGTTAGTGTGCTCCAGCCTTTTGTCCCCGATCCTATTCTCACTCCTTGCACTGTGAGTGTGGGTGATCTTTAATAACTGCTTTGCAATAATGACTTCCAAACTGGTATATGTTGCTCAGGACTCCCTCCTGAGCTTGAGACCCCATTGTCCATTTGTCTTCTAGATATCACTACTTTCGGTGTGTTCCACGGTTAACTTGGATTCTACTCACCCTGAGCTGACTTGATCTTCTTACTTCCCAGAACCATTCTTGTGCTCCTTAGCTTTCTCAGTGCCTGATGCCATTCTCTATTTGGTTCTTAAGCCATAAACCCAGAAATCACCCTTGACTCGTCCTCCTCATTTATGACTGACATCTAGTCACTTTTTAGGTCTTCTTTACTTCTTGAACTCTACCTTTGCTCTTCCTCCAGTGCCAGAATATTCATTCAGGTGCCCAGTTACTGAACTAGCCATCTTTCCCTGCCACCAATCTTGCCTTCTTTCAGTCCATCTTCCATGTGACTGCCACAAGGACTGTCCTAAACTTGAATCTATCATGTAACTCCCATCCTTAAAATTTCTAGTGATTCTCTCATGGCCTCTTCCAGACTCCTTAGTGTGACATATAAATTCCTTTTTAGTTTTCCAGCCTTATTTTCCATTACTCCCCTACTCACCTTTCCAACTATATTAAACCACTAGCTTTCTTGTATCTTCAGTCTCACACACTGCTTTCTGGAATTCCCTTTCCAATACTTTTTGGGTAATTCCTGTGCTTGCTTTAGTATTCTGCTTAGGCATCTCCTTCAGGGAGACCTGCCTTGACCTCTTACCTCTGGAAGGGTTAGATGCCTCTCCTAGGCTTTCTAACAGTGTCTAGTGTGTATTTCTTTCATGTTTTTTAAATATCCTGAACTACAGTAAGAGGTAATAATGTTGGGCATTGACTATGTGTCAAAACTTAGTGAGCATTTGTATGTGCCAGGCATAGGACAGTGTTAACTGGAAAGATTTTTCTTGGGTAATTTTCAACTGGTTCTCATCACAGAATTAGAGATAATTTTATGTCACTGCAGGAGTAATATTTGAAGACGGCTATCTTACATCTTCTCTGTTTCAGGCTAAGTATCTTCATTGAATTTGTTCAAATATGGATTTCAGACCTCTTGCCTTCCTGATCACTCCCATCCATGTGTTTTGTTTTCTTTCTTAAAATATGTGGCTCTGTTTGAGATCAAAAAGAGTTATCACAAAGAAACAGAGGGCTTCTCAGATGGGTAGAAGCTGGATATGGATTGTCATATTTAAGGTATAGACCTCACTTTTCCAGGTTTGTAGCTGTGAACATTTTTCTTTGTGTCCAGAAGTCATCAAAAATATGGGAATTTACTTATATTTAGCAAGTGATGGAGAGACTGACATAAAACCAAGAATGCCAGTTAGTGTATTTATTAATATAACTGTGAGTGGAATGGAAGCTTACAGTTTTCTGAACACACTGTCATCACTATAGGAGAATCTATAGGAGAAGCCAGCTCTTCTAATCAAATGGGTAATCTTAATGGGGAGTGTCACTAAGAGAGGATAACCTGATGGAGAGTCTTTATAAGGATGCAGCTGTCCAGCACTACTCTGAGGGTATGTGTATTGTCAGTGTGCTTTCACCTCAGACAGTGTTAGGGGCACATAGGCAGAGTCTTCCTTGTTAAACTCCTGCTTCCCCACTACCCTAGATTAATATAACCCCCATCTGTTAACATAGTTGACAGGGTTTCAGCTTTTTAAATTCACATTCCAATCTTGCCTCCCAGAAACTACACTCTACTCACTTTTGACCAGACTTGGGTATCCCCAGCCCTTTTCAGCCACACATTTTCTTGGAATTATTTATGGTAATGGCTAAATTCCATCATAGTATTTGATTTAGGCTGGTGTTATTCCCAGAGGATGACTTAATTTTCAAATTATGAGGACATTTATTTTGCCCTTTGTATGACTATAGGGCATCACTAAGTATTGAATAACTTCTCCAGATATGAGCCAACTATACAGTGTAGAGCGTAGCATTCACCTTCCTTGTGCCTGATCTTATTTATATGTGTGTGTCAACTCAGCCTAAGATTTAGATTGTATAAATTTTAGGGACAGCCACTTCACATTTTTAATTTATGTCAAGCTTGTTTGTTTGTTTGTTTGAAACGAAGTCTTGCTCTGTTGCCCAGGCCGGAATGCAGTGTCATGTTATCAGCTCACTGCAACCTCTGCCTCTTGGATTCAAGTGATTCTCCTGCCTCAGCCTCCCGAGTTCCTGGGATTACAGGTGTGCACCACCACGCCCAGCTAATTTTTGTATATTTTTTTTTTTTTTGAGACAGAGTTTCGCTCTTGTTACCCAGGCTGGAGTGCAATGGCGCAATCTCGGCTCACCGCAACCTCCGCCTCCTGGGTTCAGGCAATTCTCCTACCTCAGCCTCCCGAGTAGCTGGGACTACAGACACGCGCCACCACGCCCAGCTAATTTTTGTATTTTTAGTAGAGACGGGGTTTCACCATGTTGACCAGGATGGTCTCGATCTCTTGACCTCGTGATCCACCCGCCTCGGCCTCCCAAAGTGCTGGGATTACAGGCTTGAGCCACCGCGCCCGGCCTAATTTTTGTATTTTTAGTAGAGACGGAGTTTCACCCTGTTGGTCAGGCTGGTGTCAAACTCCTGACTTCAGGTGATCTGCCCGCCTCCCAAAGTGCTGGTGTTAGGCGTGAGCCCCTGTATACAGCAGTTTTCACAATTTACATTTAACATTTGATTTTTTTGAACCCAAATATAATTGTTTACATTTTCTCTATTAAATTTCATTTGTTAAAGTGAATATTCTGTTAAGATTGTTTTAGATCTGACTGTGCCGTCCTCTGTTTCATTATTCTTTCCAGGCTCTGGTCATCCCTACATTTTGATAAGGATGCTGGCAAAAGTTTTATCCAGATCATTGGTAACACTATTGCCCAAGCCCAGTGAATACTGCAGAACTTATTTGATGAGCATTCTGAGTTTTGTTGTTTGATTGGTTATGAAATAACATGTTACTCAGCCCATCTCTCTTCCTCTCAAAAAGAACTGGAGAGTGGAGCTTGTTAAATACCTTTCAGAGAATCACATAGATTTGTCTTATAGCTTTGCCCACAAAAGGAATAAAGTTACTTGGCAAGACTTGTTCTTCCTGAACCTATACTGATTCTCAGTGATCGCCCATCTTTGTCTATTCAGAAACTGTTTTATAATCTGTTCTAGGATTTTCTTCGGGCTGAATGATAAACACAGAGTTAATATTTTGCAATGTTCATATTCTGTTGTTATGTTCGTGTTTTTTCCTCACTCTGAAAGATGGAGTGCTTTGTCTCCTGTCTTAACCTCTGTGTTCTTCCTAATTTGTGTAAAAGTTCTCGTAGCATTCAGCAAAATTCCCATGCAGGCTCATAGTATACGACTGGTCAAGTCAAAAGATTTGCAGTGTGTTGGGGGCAGGTCTCTTATGGCTGCTTCACTTGTCATGGGCATCAGTTCTTTCATCCCAGCACTCCAGGTTTTGCTGTTGTTCTCCCACACGGAGAGGAGAGGCGAGGCAGGGCCTGAGTGCTGGACACTGGACTGGAAGTTCTCTTTTATAAAATAGGGGTGATACCTACCTCTCCAGGCGGAAATATGTAAAAGGTCTTTGTCAACTGTAAGGGGGTATTCAAGTGTAGACTTTTTAAAAAGCAAAATAGAAGTGAAGGGTTTCTTTTCTTTTCTTTTTTGTCTGTCATGTATTAACTACATTATTTGCCTTAACCAACATATTTAGCCTTTTGTGTATACCAGGCCTTTTGTAAACTTTCTCTTCCAGACATAAATTCAGAAATCCCTTTTGTAGCCCTTAATGATTCTCTTAAGTTCAGCTCATTGTGGGCATTTTACTTCTTGATACCATCCTGTGTTTCTTTTATAGGCATCCATGTTATTTGTCCCTCCTTTCTTTTTCTGTCTTTGAAAATCTGAGTTCATTGAAGAGCTCTTTGTGCAGCCAGTCTTTTCAGAATCTTCCCATTTTCTGTCATTAATATCCTTTGTAGTTTATAGCCAGAGCTCTGTTTCTTAGACCAAGTTTTAATCTTTTTGTTGTGACTAAAAGAGGATAGGAGCAGTACTGTTTGGTTATGGGAGTCCCCCTGCCATGTTTTTCTGACTTATTCTCTTTCCTTCATCTTTCTTTCCTGATTCTTTTTGTGATATAACTTTAGGAATTATTCTAAAGCTCACAAGTTTCAGTCTGGTATTTTATCAGATCATGTCTAGATAATGGAACATTTCCCTTGTTATTCTTTTAAATTCATTTTCAATTTATAATTTACTTCTAGCAGAACTTAAAATGACACTGTCTTCAGGGTAATAATCATGTTTACCTTCCTTTGTATTTTTCTCATGACACCTAGTAAAATGTAGGTATTTAATCTAAGAGAGCTTTTAGTGAAGGGGAACCTAATCAGTGTGAATTCTTATGGGCATAATGCAGGAGTAATACAAAGTCCTTACTGTCTTTGCAGAGTGTTACATGTTCTGGCCCCTGTCACCTCTCTGAACTCTTTCTCACCACCCCCACCCCTTTACTCTGTCTGTGCCTGTGCCATACTTGCTGTTTCTTACTGGCATAGCCCTGCTTCAGGGCCTTTGCACTTACCATACACGCTGTGTGGTACCCTCCTCCCTCTGGATTTCTAAATCATACTTTTTCACCTCATTCAAACCTTCTTCTCAATGAAACCTCTTTTGATGACCTTATTTAAAATTTTAATGCCTCTCCCAGCCCCTGTACTTTTATCTACCCCCTCGCCCCACTAGAATATAAGATCCATAGAGCTGGCATTTTGTGTCACTTGTATTTTTACATGGTGCCAGGAACAGTATCTGGCACATAGTGGATGCTCAGTAAATATTTGTTGAATTAATTAATCAAGGCTAGTTTAACTAGACTTCTGTTCTTGAGAGCTTCCTAAAACAGATGACTCATCTTTCTTTTTTGAGTCTCAGGCAGGATTTACTTTTCTTTTCTCTGAACATTTTGTAATTTTTGTTCCCTAATTGTGGCCCATGTTTCCATTCCCAGCTATTGTAACAAACTTGAAAATTCCATGGTAAATTGATCTCTGGTTTCCGAATACTTCCATTTATCATCTGATTTCTTCCCAGTGGTCATATTCACTTTCCAGAATATTTGTTTTCTCATTTGAGAGGTGGAAGGGTTAGCAAGGCATTTATCAGAGGCATTGATTTTAGCTGTGGGAGAATTCTAGCAGATATCCCAAAAGTTGAAGTCCCCATCACAGCTGATTTGCATAAGTCTCTAGAATACCAGCAATTTTTATGCTTCTACTTTCCTTGCTTTTGATGTGTTCTAGTGTGGAGACCCATTTAATCAAATCTCGATGATGTTTAATGTTATCATATTAACTTATTTGTAAATTGTTGGTTTTCTTTCTTTGTTTAATACCCCTATTCTGGGCAAGAGTTTCCAGAGATCTGAGATCACATTGTTCCTAATACCTTTCTCATATTTTTCTGCAACAATTAATTTACTCAAGTGTTCCCATTATTTTCAGGTTTTTGTTTTTTGTTTTGTTTTGTCTTCCAGAGCATGCCCAGCCAGCTTCTTTCATTGTTACAGTACTATCTGAACTTTTTCTATCTCTTCTTCCATTTTCAACTTAAGGTGTACTTGATCAGTTAATCAAAATTACATAGTGATTAGAAAAAGCTCAAGATCCACCACTTTAACTGTGTGTCCTGAAACAAATTGAATTTCCTAAGTTCTTCTCTAAACTTTTTTTTCTGTATTTATAAAATGAGGAGTGGGGAGCAGTAATGCCTGCTTCTTGAGTCATTCATTAATGCTTGTCTTCAGAATTGAGTGATATGAAGATGATGATGATGATAAACTTTAATGTAGTGTTTACTATTTCCCAGACATTGTTTTAAAAGCTTTACTTATTATTAACTAATACAGAATATTTGTTATACAGTTCTCTTTGTTAGCATATGCATGGAACGTGGAAGCAGTTAGTAAATGTTAGTTTTTAGCAGCAGCAGCAGATCTCTGGCTAAACATTATTTTCATAGTTTTTACAAGATGTACTTCCTCACCAGTGAAGAGTCCATTTCAGATAATTGTATGCTAAGGTATGAACCAGACATTTATATACTATGTATCCCATTTTTGACACTATTCATTTGCTATAAGAAACCACAGAAATCTCACAATAGTCCCTTCTCTTAAAAAATTATATTTTAGGATTAGAGCCCAGACAATAATAATGCCTTTATTGAGAATCCAGCCATTATGCACTGAAACTGTGTGTAATACAAATTATGTCTTTAAAGTAAAATTTCCACTTTAAAAAATAGAAATTTTATTGAAAATTAGTTTTTATAATTTACATTTGGTAAATTTCATATGTCTTCACCGATTCAATAAAAAAAATGTATAAATCAAAATACCTCTTGAGAAAGCACCATAGAAATTTTGTGCTAGGTATTGAGGTTAAACATCCTAAAACATTACATTTTCCGTGGCAGAAAACTAACACAATCATGGAGTAGTCAATTTCTGAAATGTTTCTTAATTTTAGAATAATATGGGTAAACAGCCAGATGTAGTGGCTCACGCTTGTAATCCCAGTGACTCAGGAGGCTGAGATGGGAGGATCACTCAAGCCAGGAGTTTAAGGCTGCAGTGAGCTATGATGGCACCACTGCACTTCAGCCTGGGTGATGGAGTAGGACTCTATCTCTAATTAAAAAAATAAAAAAGAAAGAATAATATGGGTAAATGTATTTATGGCTTTTTGTTTTGTTTTGTTTTTTCTGAGACAGAGTCTCACTGTTGCATAGGCTGGAATGCAGTGGTAGGATACCAGCTCACTGCAACTTCTGCCTCTCCGGTTCAGCCTCCTGAATAGCTCGGATTACAGGCGTGCACCACCATGGCTGGCTAATTTTTGTATTTTAAGTAGAGATGAGGTTTCACCATGATGGCCAGGCTGGTCTTGAACTCCTGACCTCAGGCGATCCACCCTCCTTAGCCTCCCAAAGTGCTGGGATTGATTACAGGCTTGAGTCACTGTGCCTGGCCAAGACTCTGTTTTGATAGAACACTTTGTGTCTCTCTCACCTTGCATTTAGAAAAGTTAGAAAGTAAAGGATAATGTATATAGAAAGCCTTTTGAAGACTCTGAAGAAGTTCATAAATATGGGACACTACAACTATGCATATGAAAATATTTCTTATCTGTTGGCAGTTACCACCTCTTATAGTAGCATGGAATCTCTTGAGTTAAACCAAGGCTGAGTGAGATGTGGTGATTGATGCAGTGTCATTTTATGAATAAGCAGGACTCTACTCAGGTCTTTTATTTTATTATACTTCTCTGACATTCACCCCAGTCACTGAACTCTTTCAAAGGACTGTGTGCCTGTTCTCATGGAGATTCAAAGGTGTTAGAGTCCTTTTTTCTTATCTCCTTGGAAGATGCTTTGAGAACCCCAGTGATGAATCCCAAGAAGTCTGTCTTCATTATCACTGGTATAGGGCACCTCATCACTCCAGCATTATCCCTAAAGGGCCTTCATAATAAGGTGCTTAAAGAGTCCCCTGTTATATCCTTTAGGATGGTGCTTGACTTGCCCAAATTGCTATGTACATGTTAAAGAGAGGCTGAACTGAAGTTGTTCATTTCTCACTGGATCAGTCAAGGAGATTTGAGCACTTTCTGTGTGCTCTGCATCATGCTGAGTACTTTGGGTGACAGAATAAGGTGTGGCTCCTGCCTTCAAGGAGTATGAAATTTAGTAGAAGATGACAACATACATGACTGTAAGTCTTTCTACATGAGAGTGCTTAATTGTGAGATTCATAATAAGTGCAAGACAGGTTCTGAAAAAGCGAAACATAACTGAGTTTGAAGAAATTGTGAAAAGTTTAGCAGAGGAGGAATAATTCATCGGGTTCTTTCAATACAAGTAAAGGGGAAAGGAAGGACCATTTTTAAGTTTTGATATTCCAAGGGTTAATGGTGAGGTTGATGATAGTATGTCTTCTCATTGATGAGGGAGGAGACTGGCAAATAGTGGAAAATAACAAGTTAAATAGCTAGGGTTGGGCCAAATTATGGGTTTTAATAAAAATCAGGCATATTGAAATTTAGATTGGGGTGGCAGAAAAAGGAAGGCTTTAAAAGTTTTTGAGCCAATGGATGACATCATACAAGTTCTATATAAAGAGCAGTGGTTTCAGGATTGGAGAGAATATCATCAGGAAGACCCACTTGAATGCTAGCAAGTAATGTTACTAACAGTACCATAAGGGCCTGGACTGATGTGCTGATGGAAGTGAGAATGAAGAATAAGGTGGAATGAGAGAGTCTTTGACAAGAGTTTTTTAATGAACCTGAAACAGGAAAGGGAGAGATTAATTAAGCCTGCTTCCCAAACTTTCTGACTGGAAGAAATGTTCATGCCATGGACAGCAATGGGGTTGTTAGAAGATTAGCTGTAGGGGAAAAGTTATGCATTTACCTTTGGGCATAATTAAACCCAATTGGCCCTCCATATTCATGGGTTCTGCATGCACTGATTCAAACAACTGTGGGAAAAAATTGTCAGAAAAAATAATACATCAATAAAAAAATGATACAGGTCCTTTGTAGGGACATGGATGAACCTGGAAACCATCATTTTCAGCAAACTGACAGAAGAGCAGAAGATCAAACACCGCATGTTCTCACTCATAGGCGGGTGTTGAACAATGAGAACACATGGACACAGGGAGGGGAGCACTACACACTGGGGTCAGTTGGGGGGAAATAGGGGAGGGACGGTGGGGGGTGGGGAGCTGGGGAGAGACAGCAAGGGGAGAAATGCCAGATGTAGGTGATGGGGAGGAAGGCAGCAAATCATACTGCCACGTGTGTACCTATGCAACAATTTTGCATGTTCTTCACATGTACCCCAAAACCTAAAATGCAATAAAATAAATAAATGGGGGGAAAAAAAAAAGACCAGCCTGGCCAACATGATGAAACCTTGTCACTATTAAAAACATAATATAAATAAATAAATAAAATTAAAAAAAAAAGATACAAATAAAAACACAATATACCAACTATTTATATAGCATTTATATTAAGTATTACAAGTAATCTAGAGGTGATTTAAAGTATATAGGAGGATATTTGTAGGTTATATGCAAATACTACACTGTATTATATTAGTAACTTGAGCATCCATAGATTTTGGTATCTGAGGGGGATCCTGGAACCAATTCTCCATGCATTTTGAAGAACAACTGTATGAGTTACCTGTAAAATGTTTCAGTTGAAATGTTTAGAAAACAGCTAGAAATATAAGAGTGGCTGTTGGATGAAAAAACAAAGGACTAGGAAATTTAGGTGTGCTAGTCTTTTTGGGTATTGCCCAAAGCCATTGGAAAGGAGCTGTGTGTTCCACGACTGGCATGCACAGCTTCTAATAGAGAAATCTGAGGAGTTCTTAGTATGCATGTTGACTGAAATTACTTTAGAAGTAATTTTTCTCCTGGTGATAAAAGGCATGTAAGGCGATTTTAGGAAATTGAAAAATGGAAAAAGGTATGAAGGAAAAATAAAGATAATCATTAATAGCACTTTAGTAAACAAGATTTGACTAATGATACAACTTTCCTTCTGCTTGTTTTCTTACGCATATAAAGGGATAGGAAATATGTATGTGTTTATGTGTGTGTATAGGATCATGCACTATATATAGCTTGCTTTTTTTTCATCATGATAATTTTCCCATGTCATGAATTACTGCTTGCAAGTGCTGTTCTTAAAGGGCTGCATTATTATTTATTATTTGAATTTATCATTATTTAATTGGCACTCTATTGAGCATTTAGATAGCTTCCAAAATTTTTTGCTCTTTTTAATATATTATAATAAACATCTGTGAAACACATACCCTTCACCACATACCCTTCACCTGCTATGGTGACTTAGATATGACTTCTGTAAGCAGAGACCTCTGTGTCCCCAGTACCTAGAAGGTTACCTGGACATAGTAGTTGCTTAATTAAATATATATATATATACATTGATTGAATGAAAGAAGACTTTCTCATTCATTATTCCTCTTTTTTTATTCTGATTTCCTGTGTATCCAGGGGCCTCTTATTTGGTTTCTTGTATCAGTTTGGCTATAATGAAAGTATCGGTTTTGAATGACGATAAACAGACATTCCTATTTCTGTCACAGTTACATTTGTCATTCTATATTAATGCATCTATATCCTGATTTCTGTTGAAGCTTCATTAATGTTGTTTGCTTCTAAGCAATGTAGCTACTTATTGATGCTGATAAAAATAAATTTCTGAACCTATTAAGACTGAGGATTAGGCCTAGGTTGTGGTAAATTGGCAAGATAATGAATGCCACCCTGTCGAGATCCCTCTGAAGAGAAAAGTCTGCTACCTTTCACCAGGTAGAAACTCCTGGCATTGCCACATTTTCCAGTTTGAATCCCTGTGGTACCCTGAAAAGACAGATGTTTGACTTTTTTCAAGTAATATTTTAACATATTTCAAGATGCAAAGGCATCCTGTCAGACGTTTTTCTTAAGAATTTATTTTGTTGCCACTCAGAAGTTAGTTTTCAAAAGCAATAAGTGTGTGCAAAGATTCATGATAGTGGTGTAGAGAAGTTTTTAAAATAAATGTGCATCTTTACCTATGGTAATAAAAGCACATTATGAAGAATTTTTAGGTCCAGTTCACAGATTACTGGTGTCTGGGTAGAAAATTAGATAATTTCTAATTTGATTGGGGGAAGTCTAACAGAAAAACTTTTTAACTGAGAGATCCAATTTGAAACAAATTGGATCTCTCACTTAACAGCACTTTAGTAAACATCTTTTTAACTGAAAGATCCAATTTGAATTTCTGTGCTGGAAGCTTCTATCGAACTTTACTTAGGTCAGATCTAAGACCCTCTGTCTGTCAGTCCACCATTACCCTAACAATAGTAGAAATTCTTTATATTACACCTAGGTCATTTTTTGTTGTTGAACTTTTTTTTTTTCCCCTCTAGGGGAAATCATGGAAAAGCTGTATAGGAAACACATTTCCCACGTGTTCATACAACACACAGTGATTATCCACTTACTTCCTAAAGAGTTGTATTTGGTTATGGGGTCTGATCCCAGTTGTCCAGGGTTTAGGTCAGCTATTGAAGATTAGGATATCTGGGTACCTCTTAATAGAGTATCCATTCCTGTTCTCACTTCATTCTTGGGGGCAGTATTCAATCTGGTATGGCCTCTGTGTTATAAAATGTTTCCCAAATTGTGTTTATCTGAAATGCGAATCCTAGAAGCAGCAGCATGGTGTAAATTGCCATGTAAAAAAGATTCCAGAGTGAAGAGCTTGAGAAGTTCTGTTCCTTCCTTCATAGGTTCAGATGTTTAACTGAGTAGTTTTCAGTCATATTTTACTCTTAGAACCTCTTTTTTCCTCAGACTTAAGAAAATGTTTTATAGAACAGGCTTGGACAAAAGATACTTTATATCATTGCTTTGTTCTTTAAATTTTAGTTTGACTCAATTTTAAAGTTTTGGATTTTGTTTCTGTTGTAGGTTTTAAGCTTTTCTGTTAACCTTTATTCTAAAATAAATGTTACTCTCCTAGTCTGAAATCTATACATTGTTTCAGTAATGAATTCATTGCGTAAGTTTCCCCATCATTCATCTAAAGGGAATACACGCCAAATTATTTTTTAAATTTTGACTTGTGTCACATATGAGAATATAAAGTATATCTGTACAATAAAGGAAAATGAAACATCAAAGTTTCTACCACAGGTTAAGAAGCAGAACTTGGCTGGGCATGGTGGCTCACACCAGCACTTTGGAAGGCAGAAGTGAGAAGATCACTTGAAGCCAGTAGTTGGAGACCAGCTTGGTCAATAAAGAAAGACCTCACCTCTAACAACCACCACAACAAAACATTAGCCAGGCACGGTGGCTCATTCTTATATTCCCAGCTACTCGTGCAGCCTCAAACTCCTGGCCTCAAGCAATCCTCCCACCTCAGCCTCATGCTCTAGTGAACATTGTTATGAACTGTCTCCTAGCCTACATGTGTGGCAGTATTTTTACAGTATTATATACTGTAAAAGGTAAGTATATATATGTATATATATACGTATATATATACATATAGGTATATATGTATATATATACCTATATGTATATATATACCTATATATATACATATAGGTATATATATATACCTATATATATGTATATAGGTAAGAGGGGGATTGCTTGGTCATTGGGCATGTGCGTGTTCAGCTCTATTGAGTAGCATCAAACTGTTCTCCAAAGCAGTTTGTACCAATCTATATCCTTACCAGCAGTGAATAGTCTTCTCATTGTTCTTCTTCCTCAACAAATCTAGATATTGATAGCCTTTTAGGTTTTTGCTAAACTAGAATATGAGGTGGTATCTCTTTGGGGTTTTAATTTTTATTTTCCTGATTAGAATTGTATTTGAGCATCTTTTATTAGGTTGATGGGCTATTTATGTTTTCTCTTCTGTGAAATTTGGTTTTTGCTCATTTTAAATATTGTTGTTTGTGTTTTTCTTTTTGATTTGTAGGAATTCTTAATGCATTTGAGACTCATGTATATTGTTTAGAATAGTACTTGAAAGAAACAACTGTGTAAGAATAGCTATCATTGTATTACCATTGTATTTAATACTTTGTTTTTATGTGTTACAATTATCTTCTGCTAGTTTGTGGCTTATTTTTTATTCCATGATGCTAATTTTTTAACCTAGTATTCTATTATTTGGAAAATACACAATCTTGAATAGTCTACATGTTCATAACCATGATATATTCATGTTGCATATGTTCTGTGTCATAACCCATAACTTTCAATCTTTTGTTTTGTTTTGTTTTGTTTTGTTTTGAGACGGAGTCTCCTCCTGTCGCCCAAGCTGCCCTGCAGTGGCATGATCTTGGCTCACTGTGGCCTCTGCCTCCCAAGTTCAAGCGATTCTCCTGCCTCAGCCTCCAAGTAGCTGGGATTACAGGTGCCTGCCACTATGCCTGGCTAATTTTTGTATTTTTTAGTAGAGACGGTGTTTCATCATGTTGGCCAGACTGGTCTCCAACTCTGGACCTCAGGTGATCCACCGGCCTCGGCCTTCCAAAGTGCTGGGATTACAGGAGTGAGCCACTGAGTCTGGCCCTTATATACAGTCAGGGTCTCACTTTGTTGCCCAGGCTGGTCTCAAACTCCTGGGCTCAAGGGATCCTCCCACCTTGATCTCCCAAATTACTGGCATTCAAGGTGTGAGCAACGATGCCTAGCTTGAATCTTAAACTAAGATTTTAGTTCAGTCTTCATGATGTTATTTGTAATAAATAACTTGCTGACCAAACTGTCTATGAGTTACTTCCTTTAGCTTAGTAGAGAGATCCTAATTATTTTTTGGTAGATTTTTCTGCATACTGTAAGGGTGACAAAAGGGACATATTAACAGTGTAATTGTAAAGGTAGCAATGATGATAATGATAATGATAATTTCTTCAAATTGACCCTTATCATGAATCAGGTACTGCGCTAACTGCATGACATATATTAAGTCACAACAGTCCTTTTGATCTATGAGAAAACCAAGGTACAGACAGATGTAGTTAACTTGTCTAAGATTACACAGGCAGCAGGAACGGAATTAGGGATTCAAACTCAGTCAGACTAGTGGCAGAGTTTTAGAAGTAGATTCATAGATATTGTCAACTTGGTATCTGAAGAAATACTAATTCATTTTTAGTTTCAAAAGAAACATTCATCTAAAACTTTGTTTTTTAAATGTGATGATGAGGGAATGGGAAAATACGTTTTCAGTGTGGTTGATGGGATCTAGTACTTTTAAGGCAGAGCAAAACTTGGAGCTGGAGTTGTCTAGTGGAAGTGTATAGTGGATCAGGCTTTCATTATGAAGAGTTTTGGCTCCTCATGAGTGGTTGCTGGCCTCTGAAAGATTTCAGAAAATTCATAGCTTGTAATTGAATCCCCCTATGCCATATGCAAATTGAATCCCCCATATGCCATTTGGAGGACAGTTAGTGGAGAATGGTTTTAAATATTCCACAGAGGACTCCAGTTGGCTTTTAAGCTTGGATAGTTACTGTCCAGTTGAGATAGGGCCATTCTAAAAGACTACAGCTATTTGGGAAATGGCTAGCCATATTTGAAATGTGTCTACTCATTAGCTTTATTTTTGTATTTTTTTATTTTGAGACGGAGTCTCGCTCTGTCACTCAGGCTGGAGTGCAGTGGCACAATCTCAGCTCACTGCAGCCTCCGCTTCCTGAATTCAAGAGATCCTCCTGCTTCAGATTCCCAAGTAGCTGGGACTACAGGTGCATGCCACCATGTCTGGCTAATTTTTGTATTTTTAGTAGAGACGGGGTTTCACCATGTTGGCCAGACTGATCTCAAACTCCTGACCTCAAGTGATCCACCTGCCTTGGCCTCTCCAAGTTCTGGTATTACAAAGGCGTGAGTCACCATACTCATTAGCTTAAGTTTAAAAGTATTTTCCCCCCTCTGAATCTTTTATTTTGGATTTTAAACACTTGTTGGTTCATAAAGCAATTTTCATTAGGTTGCTACTACTGCTTCAGCGTCTTGGCTATTTTTAGGGTCTTCAGTCAGCTGTGGTTTGTTTATTTAGCTATAAGTAAAAATAAATAATAAATTAAAGTCATTGCATTTACTGTAAAAATTGTAGGGTTAAATGGCTAAGCAAAAAGAATGAGACCTTATAGCTTCTTATGCATTCAGTTTTGTGTAGAATTAGCACAGTGTTGGAATGACCATGTATAGGAAAGGTAGTACCGAGGTGATCCACTGTAGGGTATTATGCTGATGACTTAGCTGGGGTGTGTACATTAGTGGAAAAGTTTAAAAACTTTGCCATGGGATTTAAATATTATGCTTCTTTCCTCTATTGATTTCCCCTCAAGGAAGGACTGGGAAAGTAGCTCTTTTCCCGTCTTTATATGGTCATAATAAAGGATTGCAAATTAATTAGCTACATTCACGGCACCACTCAGATTGAATTCCATATTTGTCTTGGAGGGAAGTCCAGACTTCTGCCTGGGGTAACTGAATCTGCTTTGTGAAACTGGGTGCAACTTCCGTGTATTCAAGGGTGGGATGATCTTGTCAACAGCCAAATGCCTTACAAGATGTAAGTTACTTAGAAGAAATTATCCTCCTAAATGTGGTTTGTTTTTAATGTTTCTTTCAAAACCTCTCCTCCCCCAACACACACAGTGCAGCAGAGAAAAGCTGCACCTGCCTGCTACTTGGCAATAGATTCTGCAAGGATTGATTGTAGCCATTGTTTTCTATGTGGGTTGGGGACAGAAAATTGCTCTTTAACCTTTTGCGGGGTCTCTGATAAGAAGTACTGGAAACCTTGGCAGTTAAATGTGGACTGTAAAAGAATCACATAAACAAATACTGGAAAAACAAAAATGGACTCATAGATTAGAAAGCTGAAATGCATGATTTTCTACACTAGCTTCTTTGGGGCCCTGATGGTGTCAGAAAGAAACTTACTGGCTTTTTAATTTTTTTTGAGATCCTCATGACCTTTATACTATGTTGACAAAGCCAGTTTGTTTTTGATATTTTTTCTTCCTTATTTTGTATGTTTGCCTTTTATTCTTTTAAACAAGGGTGGAGATTTTCTACTTTGTTGATCCCTGTGAGTGGCTATGATTTATTTTATGGAGAAGGTCCAGTATTGGAGGCAGAATGGGAGGGGTCCTGTACTGGGAGCTGAATGGTGGCTCCATTTCTAAATGTGTGACCCTAGACAAGGCTTGCCAACTTCCTGAGCCTTAGCTTTTTAATCTTTAACTTAGGGATATTAACACCTGCCCACCTACACATGGCTTGGGAGATGAGTATTGCATAGTGTGAAGAGTCCTGGGCTAGTGAGTGTGACAGGCTTGTTTTAGTTTTATAACATTTAAAACATATACATCTTCTCTGAGCCCATTTTTTCTATTGCAAAATGGCAGTAGCATTATGTACCACTTCTTAGGGCTAATGTGAGGATCAAAACCAAATGAAATAACATATATAAAGTATTAAGCACATTACCTATGACATAATTAATGTATAGTTAATTATTATGAATTACTTATTTTTATTATTGTCAGTAACATAGAGTGTTAGCAGTTAGTAAAATTCTGGGTATGGAATAGAATGATCAGATTTCTAGGTTTTGATGTTTGGTACTATAGCCTCACTGCTGAGAAAATCTGGAAGTATAAGGAGGTAATGGTTAAAAGATAGGCAGAATTTTCTAATTTCAGAATAATAGTCATTAACAGCAGGACTTTGTCTAGATAATCTACCTTTCTGTGCATTACTTTTTATCTTTGTTCAAATAAAGGTAATGTGTTTTAAGGAAACAGTATTGCTGTTATTTTATACAAACTGAAACACAAGTCCATGTGCTTTATGCCCATGTGCCAGCGCCAAGGACTTACTGGCTGCTTCTCTCTGATGCTTCTGTTAGAAATGCGGTTTTTGGAGCTCAGATAAAAGACACTACGTAATTTGTAAGAAAAAAGAGTGTCCTGTTGGAGTCTACATGCTGGTAATAGTCTAAATCTTAAGTAACAAGAGGTTACCTGTCCTCTCCATTGTTTTTAAGAAATGATGGTGAGGATCGTTGCTGATACGGTTTTCAAATCTGGGGGGAAAGATTACAGAATAGTGTAAAAATCACCTGAGAAAGAACTCTTTTTGCTTATGCATTTTATCAAGTCACTACAATCTAGCCAGCAGGTAGTTACCATCTGTACTATTTGGCAGTGACCAGAGAAAACAATTTTATGTATTTAATAATTTATCACGTTCACACATAACCCACATTTATTCAGTACCTACTGTGTGCTAGGTGCTGTGCTTGAAGCACATAAGCCATTCATGATGAATACATACTATTGTTTGATGCTGCAGTTTCTATGTTATCTTGAAAGACAGAGAAATATTAGAGTACCTAAAATTTGCATTTCTAAAATCGTCACTTTTATACTTTGAAGAAGGAACTTGTTACCTTTATTGTACATTAATGATTACTTACTCATATAACTCACTATGTTTTCTTTTCTCTACTTCCAAACCCAAGAAAGCATTCTAACAGTATAAAGCATTCTAACAGTATCTCAGCTAACCCTGCGTGGGTTCAGTCATATCCTGCTAGACCATTTTAGTAATCTCATAATTACTGTAAACCTCCCTCCCATTCTTCCCCGCTTCCTCCATTCCTCAAATGTTGCTAGCAACTACCAACTCTACCTTCCTGCTTCAGCAATTAATCTAAAATGTAAATTGGACCACATCATTTCCAGACTTAAAATCTTCTAAGTGGCTTCCTTGTCACTTTTCAAGGTAGCATCCAAATTCCATGGCATCACATTCATGGTCCTTCTCAATCTGGTTCCTCCTTTCCTGTCCTCCCTCATCTGCCACTTTCTTTCTCCCCACCCTCATACAAAATTATTTACAATTCTTTGCTCTCTCACACTACTAAGGCCTTTTGGTATTTTCAGCTACATCACCCCATCATTGTATTTTGTGTTATTCATTTGTTTTTATGTCTGTCTTCCATGATTAGACTGCATCTTTTTGTTTGTTTGTTTGTTTTTTGTTTTTGTGATGGTGTTTCATTCTTGTTGTGTAGGCTGGAGTGCAGTGGCTCGGTTTTGGCTCACTACAACCTCTGCCTCCCAGGTTCAAGCGATTCTCTTGTCTCAGCTTCTTCCCAAGTAGCTGGGATTACAGACGCCTGCTACCATGCCTGGCTAATTTTTTTGTATTTTTAATAGAGATGGGCTTTCACTATGTTGGCCATGCTGGTCTTGAACTCCTGACCTCAGGTGATCCACCCGCCTCGGACTCCCAAAGTGCTGGGACTATAGGCATGAGCCACCATACCAGGCTTGATTAGAATGCATCTTGGAGGCAGAGATTCTGTGTTACTTAACTTTGAATTCTACCCACATATCATACTACCTGGCACATAGTATGCATTCCCTAAATGTTTCTCAAATAAATAAATAAATGAGGGATGAAAGATACTCCCATGTTGTCACAATGTACCATTAAAACATTTGCAGTTCTTACTGTATTATACAATATCTGTAAGCCAGTTTTATAAATCCAATAATCATGATATGGCTAAAAGGGAATGTAGATACCTCATCCATAAACCCAAAACCAAAGAGACTGAATAACTTAAGAGCACACAGCTGACTAGCAGTGCCTCAGGACTAACCTGGCCTGGCTGCCTGATCCCCTTGCCATGGATAGGCCGAACAAATTGAAATGTGTGTGAGACTTAATATAATGATACTTAAATCATTTATTTTAGCTTTGGGGTTTTTTTTAAACTTCATTATGGAAAAATTTAAGTATACAGAAAGTAAATAAAAAAGTAAACTGTAGCCCCCTGTGTACACATCACCAGCTTAAACAGTTAACAAAACATAACAAATCTTGTTTCATCTATACCCACACCTACTCTTCTCCACATTATTTTGCAGTAAATCCTTGATGTTGTATTATTTCACCTGGAAATATTTTAGTATGTATAGGACATGTTTTTAAACTTCTAAATATGAGTCTCTCTGATATTGTGGGAAGTCATATCTGAAATAAAATAATGAAGCCCACTGAAGACAAAAGTGCAGAAACCTGGCAGCCTGTCCCTGTGCTTTCTCCTCCATCTGTGAAGCTGTTCCCAGGACCACTACTTCCACTGAGCCCATCTCCTTAAAATTCCTTTTGTTCACATGCCCTGGTGAGAGTTGTGCTTTATTATTTAAATTCTGCAAGGTGGAGGTGCAAGGAAGAAAAGCAATGGTGATTATATGAATGAGAGTAGACACTAGTTAGTAAAAAGCAAGATACTCTATGTATAAGGTTAAATAGCTTTAAAAAATGATCCATAAGAAACTTTTAAAATTCCTTGGATTCTTTGTCATTTCTATTTTATCAAAATTACAGTATGAACTAGTAACTGAAGTTTATATATGAATTATTGCAAAATACACAAAGTTATGGATACAAATACAAAGAATATTCATGTATCTACTGCATATCTTTACCAAATCTTTTATTTTGCCCTGTTGCCTCAGATTTTCTTTAAGTAACAAAACATTGCAGATAGAGTTAAGACGCCTTGGTAATCCTTCCCTTTTCTCCCTCCCAGGAATAACCATTACTGAAGATGTAGATTTATTGTTTTCATGCATGTATAACCTTACATTGAATAGTGTCTTGCCTTTTATGAAGTATTTTACCTCTTTCGTTTGATCTTCATAATTCTTAAAGTATTTATTTCACTTCTAAATATGCACAAACCAAATTACCCCAATTTCACTTAATACAAAGCTATAAGGTGTAAAGTGAATTAGTGTTTCATGATTTACAGTATATCATCTCATTAGAAATAGAGTCCTGAGGCATGTGTGTGAAAACTTCACACCCTGCTTTGTTTCCCTATTTAAAGTACCAGTAATTACCTTTAAAAAGTATAAAGCACTTTGGGAAGCTGAGGTGGTAGCATCCCTTGTCCAGGGGTTCAAGATTCGAGATCAACCTGGGCAACACACACGACTGGAAGTAACCTCAAGAGGGTTAGTCTTTAACTCCCTGATTTTAGTGAAACTGCCTTAAAACCAACTCACAGGTAAGTTTTCTGTTCATTTTCAAAGGAAATACTTGAGGAAGAAAAAGCTGTCTATCCTCCTTGAGTAGTGTTTTCTGGAATGACAGGTAAATCATGGAGATGTCTTATCTCATAATTCTTTAAAAATTAAATAACTGTGGAGTTTGTGTATAATTTTAAAATTTTAAAGCAGATTTTCCACTCCACTCCTGATCAATTTTTCCAGCCATTTGAGCAGTATTTTTTGCTTCTTGGGAGGAGATACAGTGTTCATCCTGTTTATTCAAGTAAAACTAAAAAAAAAAAAAAAAATTCCCCTCCTTAAAAGAAAAGTCTAGAGCTGGTAAAAATTTCTGACTCAGTAATTTTGGAAAGAATTGCCTCTTTCCACAAATAGATGAGCTTACATACTAGGTCTTCCAAGTGGACTAGTAAATTTCCATGATGTCAGGAAACTGGGTGGAGTTTTTAAGGATGCAAGTCCAGTGGAATAGGACTTTTCAGGTCATGTATAAGGAGAGTAGGATCAGGTTCTGGTTTTGAATAGCCTATAAGCCATGAAGCATGGGGATTTCCCATTGGGTTAATTTAGTGCTGGGCACAGTTTATCCATATGACTGGAGTAGCTGCTGCAAGAACAATTAAGGATCTTATAGGATCTCTGCCCTTTTATTGGGAGGCCATAAGTGTAGCCCAGCCTTGATTTATAAACCAACTTGACATAATCACTGTTTTTCTTCACATGGACTTCTGAATAGCTGTCACTGAATTTTGATTACTACCAGGCATTTAGTTAAGCTAGAGCTGAGCTATTCCATCTTTTAGTTTTTATTGGGCACTGCAGCCCACACTGAGCCCTGCTTGTATCAGAAAGGCCACCCAGGCTAATTGTTTATATGGGTTAGTCTTAACTTTTTTTTTCAACAATTTTATGGGATCCTAGCATGCTCATATTCTCTCTTTACTATTTGGGTCTCTTCCTACTATCGTATTGCCTGATACATTGACAGGTGCTAGTGATGTAATTATTTGATTGGCCTTACCTAAAGCCAATGGAACTATTAGCTTAATAGGCTTCTTCCAGGTTTGTCTTTATTTGGTCACCCTGAAAGCCTGTGTGTCTTGCAAACACTACCTACTAGGTATGTTGAATATCTTTGTTTTCTATAATCAATAATGGACCCTCTGAGTTTGGATGCAATTTTTTAAAAGGATTTTAAAAACCTTAACTCTCAATTTGAATACTTGTCTCCTAGTTGGCAGAAATAGCTTGGCAAAGTAGCTATAGACAGCCCTGAAATTGAAATCAACTGAGGCTGGATAGTGTAAATCATGCTTTTCCTCTTCTCAAAAGATGATACCAAATCAAAATCTCCACAGTAATTTAAATTGAACTTTATAAGTAGATTTCTAGAATTCACATGAAAAAGTATAAGAATTTGGAGGATAAAAAAGGAAAAAGAACAGGGGTCTGCCCCACAGATGTCAAAATACAGACAGTCCCTGACTATGATTTTTCAGCTTTAGGTTGGGTTTATTGTGATATAAGCCCATCAAGGTGGTCCTTGTGATTTCTGCAGAATGTGCCTCATTTTCAGACCATCATAAAGTTGAAAAATTTTAAGTTGGGGAATGTCTCCTCTGCTGCCACTATTAAATGCAGTTTCTACTTAGCGATGTTTTCAACTTAGGATTGGTTTATTGGGATTTAGCCCCACTGAAAGTTGAGTAACATCTTTTTATTATACAGCTGTGAAAATAAAATGATTAGCTGTGACAATAAATGGGTAGATTAAATGAACAGAGTCTCAAAATGGACTGTTTCTGGTGCAAAAGCTGTATACTTACATTCATGCTTCTAAGTCTTAGTGAACATATTTTTTTCCCTTGGTTTTAAAAAAATGTTTGCTGGCTGGGCACAGTGGCTCATGCCTGTAAACTCAGCACTTTGGGAGGTCGAGGTAGGTGGATCACCTGAGGTCAGGCTTGGCCAACATGGCAAAACCCTGTCTCTAACAAAAAATACAAAAATTAGCCGGACTTGGTGGTGGGCAGCTGTAATCCTAGCTACTGGGGAGGCCGAGACAGGGGGAATTGCTTGAACCTGGGAGGCATAGGTTGCAGTGAGCTGAGATCATGCCACTGCACTCCAGCCTGGGCAACAGAGTGAGACTCCATCTCAAAAAAAAAAAAAAAAAAAAATTTTTTTTTTACTACATTCTTAAGTGTAACTCTCTAGTTTTGTAAAACAGTGAGGTGGTGGTTTTTCCACAAGATTTATAATGGAAAGAGATGAGAAAAATACAATTTATTATAAAGAACTTATGCTTTCTAGAACAACATACTCTAAAAAGGGAAGCTTACACATTTAAAAAATAAAAGTCTGTTGAGAGACCATATAGCTGAGGGTTCTGAGCTTAGGGAGACAGGTTCCATTTATTGGCTATAGATCTTTGGGATGATGACTTAACTAAGCCTACTTCCTTATTTGTAAATGTGGAAGCACCTACTTTATAGAACTATAAAGATGAAAGAACATCATGCATGTTAAACCTTTAGTTCTGTTTCTGACACAGAAGCATTTGATCAAAGTTACCCATGGTTATTATTTTTACTAAAAAGACCTTTAAAAGTACTATGAAGGGTTTCTGTTTCTAAATTCTAAGATATATAGTAATCATGAACATTTCAGAAAGGCAATGTTATTTTCAAATCAGTTTCACAGTTTTCTTGAGGGAGATAAGTAGTTCTTCCCTTAGCAAAATAAGAACTTTTGATTATGCAATGAAAGAGAATCAAAGAAAATCAGTACTGATTCCAGCTACCTTTATTTTCTGTGAGAAATTGAGCAAGTTACTTGCTACAGTGGTGTTTTTCATTTTTATAGAGAATAAATAAATGAATTAGGTTTGAATTTCAGTGGGAAATAATTAGGTTAGATGCAAGAACTCTCTGATTGTAAGGCTGCCAAGCAGATGAGAGGGACTCCATTGTCACCATTAGGAGACTGTGCCAGAGGAGCTTTTTCTTTTGGACCTCTTGAGGCTACTGCAGGGGCCCTGGGAACCCATCTAGATGCACCTTAAACCTGGACTTCAACCCTGACTCCCTGTGATGGCATCTTTGCCAGGATTCTGGCTGCTATTCAACGTTGGTTAATCTTCCTGTTCATATAGAAAGCATTCTGATACTTTTTTCCCTATTTCGATAAGTGAATGAAGAAGGCGTAAGATAGACAACATATATTTTAAATAGTCTGAAATAACTGCATAGATTTCTAACAGATTATAAAACTCTTTAAAAAGTGTATGGAGCGGTTTGGCAAGAAGGGCAGTTTGAATCGGGGAGGAGCAACACAGCCTTGTCTTTGTTACAAAGTTAGACATGTTGATCATTCTAAGTTTCTTTAAAACAAGGAATTCTAAAACCATTTAAGATTTACTAAGAATAAATAAGGTGATAATGTAAGAGAAGGCCAGTAATTCTCTTGAGTTGCCTTTAGGAAGCTACAGATTTATTTTTGGCTTTAGCTTTATTTAACTGACTCTGGTCATAAAAAGTAGGCATGGGTCATAGAACAACTGCTCTCCAGTGAGGCAGGGTTCACATTCCCTGCTCCAGTGTTTTCCAGTTGAAAGGCCTCTGGCAAATAACGTGTTTGAGCCCCAGTTTCCCATTTCCAAAATGGAAAAATAGTACCTACCTCATAGAGCTGTTGTGAAGATTATATAAGATACAGTGTACTGCCTGGCACACAGAAGGTGTTTTATAAATGGTAGCCATGATGACAACGACAGTGGTAATAAGGACAGAGATAAGGATAATGCTTAGTTGATTTCTAGACAATCATGATCTAAGCTGGGAAGTTATCTGTCAAAGAGTAAATTGAAGCTGGGTGCAGTGGTCACGCCTATAATCCCAGCACTTTGGGAGGCCAAGGCAGGTGGATCACCTGAGGTCAGGAGTTCAAGACCAGCCTGGCCAACGTGGTGAAACCTTGTCTCTACTAAAAATAAGCTGGGCGTGGTGGCGGGCACCTGTAATCCCAGCCACTTGGGAGGCTGAGGCGGTAGAATTGTTTGAACCCGGGAGGCAGAGGCTGTAGTGAGCCAAGATCACGCCGTTGCACTCCAGCCTGGGTGACAGGGGAGACTGTGTCAACAACAACAACAACAACAACAACAAAAAAAACAAAGAGTAAATTGACATTCATTTTTAAAAAGAAATGATATATGCTGGTCCAAATAAATAAACAATGAAGTCTTAATGTCACATCTGAATAACAGAAAATCTTAGTTTGGAAAATGGTTTCTACTTACATTCTCAACTTTTGAGTAGGGTGACAGCAGCTTTGGTTTGATCCTATTGATTTATAGGAAAGTGTCTACTTCTAATATAATAACTATAGTTCCTGCATAAGCTAAATCACACCTTTTCTTCTGTTGTATAAGTTGAAATTATTTAAATATCGGCGTTATGGTATGATGTCAGCTATTTAAAATAATTACATTGTTCAATTATAGTCAGAATCTCTTAAAGAATGAATTTTTCAATAGAAAAGTGGGCAACAGTCTTAAGCAGCTTATAAAAGAAGAAATAGTTAACTAAAATATATAAAAACATGCTTAAGTCATTGTAATCAAAGGAATGTATAAGCAAAACTAAGTTTTCTTTTAACCTATCAAACTGGCAAAGATTAAAAAGATGGACATTGCCTAGTGTTGGTGCTCTCATATAACTATTGATGGCCAATTGGTATTGTCTCTCTGGAAAGCAGTCTGGCTGTGTATATCAGAATTTTAAATGTGAATGTTTTTTGATTCAACAGTTGCCCATCTGGAAGTATATATACGGAAAAGAGAAAGAGTACATAGTCTGTGATCCTTGATGTTTATTATAGCATAGCTAAAAATACCCCCTAAAAATGGAAACCATCTAAACATCTGTTAATGGACGTTAGTTTAAAACTATGGCACTTAACAGAAGGTGCAATATGCTTGATTGCTTAGTTTAAGAGAAACTAGGGTTCAAAAGCTGGCTTCACCACATCTAGCTGTATGATCTTGGGCAAGTAACTTAATCCAGCTAAGTCTGTTTTCTCTTCTATAAATTGGTACATGCTTTTTAAGGATATCATGAGGATTAAGTGAGATGATACACATAAAGCACAATGTCTATCACAAATAACTCATTATATGTTAGCAACTATTATTACTATGTGCTCCTTAAAAAGGATGAAGTAGATCCATTTGTATTAATATTGAACACCTTTCAAAAATGCAGTTTATGTAATAGCTTATGTGAGCCCATTTGTATTAAAACTCTGTGTGTGTGTGTGTGTGTGTGTGTGTGTGTGTGTGTGTGTGTGTTTATGCATTAAAGTTTTGGAAGGACATAGCAATAGTTAACATTTAATGAGTACTTGACTGAGTCTTAGGCACTATTCTAAGGGCTTTAACACATGTCAATCGGTCACTTGATTAAAATTAGTTAATATGTTTTAAGTGTTTGGAACAATATCTATGCTTTGTAAAACACTCAATAAACATAGTTATTAATTTTTATATACTGTCATTATCTCTGTTTTGTAGATAAGAACACTGACACCCTGAGAGTTCTCACAGTTCGTAAGTGGCAGAGCCAGAATTTAAATCCAGGGAGTGTAACTCCAGTCTCTTACTCAACAGTTAAAACTGGATATTATGGGAGGTAGGATTGTGAGGTCACTTTCACTTTGAATTTGTATACTTTTGGATATTTTTACATTTTTACATGCAACATTTTACTTTTACATATGGGCCAGAAGATACATCCAGTTTGGAAAGAAAATAGTGCATTTTTATATTTTAGAAATATTTTTTCACCTCTGTTATTAACTACCTATGGCATATTCTAGAAATATGAATATATGTACACTTAAGTTTGCCCTCATGCTTAGGGTCCTGAACAAGGAGTTCCCATGACCCCATACACTGTATAATATTTTGAGAACCAACTTTGGGACACACAGCTAACACTACATTTAGAGGTAGAGTCCCAGGCTAAATCTACATCACTGAATGGTGATCAACTTCTATAATTGAAATCTTAATAGCTTTCAGGAAACCTTTAGTCATAATATTCTGGTTTCCAGCAAGTTTGGGATGAAATTGTCATTTTTTGGTCATCCGAAGAAAACAGGCAGAAGCCAGTTGTTTGATCCACAGTTCTGTAATCATAAGATAGGAAACAGTGACTTAGTGTTAGATACGGACATCAGTGTTAGATATGGACATCAGAGTTAGGGCTAATAGATACTACATAATCTAGGACTCAGCCCTGGCTATCAGTGTTCTGATATCCAACTTTGCTGCGGGGGTAGTACAGTGTCCTGGAGTGGGCACTGCACTGTGGACTCTCAGCTAGAATGGGAGCTTCACCTGAAGGTTAAGTGATATGGTCTGATCCAAGCTTTTCCACTAAATAGCCAAATGTCTTTGGGCCTCATGTCCGTAAAATGAGGGAGATGGACTAGATAATATAGTCTCTCTCACTTAATGACAGATAAGATAGTCTGTACATCACTTAATGGTGACCAGCTTTTGTAACTGAAATTGAATTCAAGTTTTATTATTCTATCAGCCTTGCCTCTTGATGAACTAAGTTTGCAATCTTTGACCTATAGTAGAGTCTAGAAAATTGCTAAATAGAATTGAACTTATAAGCTGATTTATGGGAGGGTTTGCCAGTGTATTTACTTGAATTACAGGATATCCTTGATGACAACCAACTATACAATTTACTTTTTATTCCATTTTAGGTATTTTTTTCCTTTTCCTATATTTGTTTAACAAATAATCCAGAATTGTGTTCTAAAGATCACAAGTTAAAAAAAATGGTGTGGTCCTCTTCATTGCTTAGGTATTAAGCTGTTCAGGTATTAATGATAAAGGTCATTACCACATAAAAATTTCCTTCCTGCCTCAAAATTTTTTGTATTCTGGTATCAATGAGATGGATGTCTTCTCCCTTTTCTCATGGTTGCGGAAGTCAAATGGTGTGTGTGTGTTTAACACAATATCTGAGTCTGATGAGTCACATGGTATGTCTGCTTTTAGTTGGGAACAGTTTTTTTTGGTCACTTGTGATGGTCAAAAAAGTCTCTTGGGAGAGTTGAAATGACTCAAAATAACCAAAAATAGCACATAGCTACTTAGGTCTTAAAATTGTAAGCTTCGTGATACCATATTTTAATTTTAGTCTTATCTAATGGTTTGTACCCCTAAAGGACTGCTGCTTCTGGCTCTTAAGTTGTTAAAACATTAGTCTGATCTCTTTCAGGGGGTGGTTTTCATTTGAAAAGGAAGAGCAAACAAAATAACACAGCATAGCTGGGTGTGGTGGCACACACCTGTAATCCCAACTACTCAGGAGGCTGAGGCAGGAGGATCGCTTGAACCTGGGAGGCGGAGTTTGCAGTGAGCTGAGATTGTGCCACTGCACTCCAGCCTGGGCAACAGAGCAAGACTGTCTCAAAAAAACAAACAAAAAAACACAGCAATTTAAAAATTAAAATTAAGAAATAAAAAAGGAATTGGTATAACTGAGAAATGCTCATAAGTCTCTCCTGAAGCTGTTTAGTGATGTAAAGCTTTGAATGAATGGGAAAATTAAAATTTGAGTTTGTATTTGAAATTTATATTTTACATCCTCACTTAACTCAGTATATTTTCAAGTTTTGTTGTGCATACAAGTGTCTGGTTGGTCTGTCTCATGCTCTCTCATTCCTATTCAAAGTTTACTTTTAAGAAAATGAAAAGCAAGTGTTCCAAGCTGCCCAAGCTTTGTATAGGTTTATGTGTTCAGGCTGCTTCCCAAGCTTGCTCCTCCCCTTCCCTTTGCCAGGGTGTCCCCGCCTCTCACCACTCATTCTTTTCCTGCCTTGTACATTCATTTGTTGTTCTCTGGTCACACACACCAAACCTTCACTTTTTAGCTCTAAATATGCATTTCGGGCATACTGATGTTTTGAATCAGGCATTATCTCCCTTAAAACAGGCAAGGAAGGAATAAAGGGGGTGGGCATCTTCCTTAACTAGAGCATTCACTTTGTTTCTCTCTTCTTTGTATGATTTTGAAGGAGTATTTCCTTTACTTTAAATAAGATTTGAAGATCATTTAGCTAACAGTTGTGCTGTTCTGCTTTTTGGTTTTTGGTATGGGCCTTTCTAGTCACCAGTGGAAAAGCTATTTGAGAAGAGAGTGATAGTTTGAGCCTTTGTAGATATGCACAGGTGGGTATAAGCCACCAAAAAATGGTTGCCCTAAAATCTCAAGTGTAAGATATGACCAGAAAACTTTCTTCAAATTTCCTTTTATTATTATTCTCATTTGTCTTTAGTTTTGTTCCATGACATCCAATTTTTTTTTTTTTTTTTTTTTTTGCTGCCACTAAACCAGAACTAAGAATTTGGTTTATAGGAAAAAAAAAATCCAAGTACAGTGGTACCTGAAAAACCACCTCTGTGTGCTGAAAAGTAGTGCAACTTGATTCCCCTTTATCTCCCCCACCTCCAACACTCTCCTAGGATCACTCTTAAATGTTTTCTTTCTGATTATAAAAATGGCTGTTTTCCCATTATCAAAAATTTGGAAAATTCAAAAAGCGATAAAAGACAAAATTTAAATCATCCATAATTTCACATTGTTCTTACATCACAATTTAACTTCCCCATTTTTGTATAGTTGAGTTCGCATTGTACTTGAAAATAGAACTTTATATCCTGCTTATTTACTTAACATTTTTCATGTTAAAATTTGCAGGGAAAATTTTCTTCTGTGTTCTTTCAATGATATTTTATACTATCATCATTCCATCGATCATTTCACTTAATTTTAAACATTTGGTTTAATTTGTTTGCTATTTAAAATAATGCTTTTATTTAAAAAAATCTTTGCTGCAATTTTGGTTATTTCCTTGGGAAAGAATCCGAAAGTTGGAATTGTTATGTCAAAATATAAAAAATCTTTATGGCTCTTGGTATAAATTACCGTATTGCCTATTAGAAAGGGTCACATCTCTGCCAGTTAGCACAAGTGCATATGGGGCATAGAAAGGTACCTCATGACAGACTGGACCTCACTAAGGGGGTATTTTCCCGTTAAATTCTGACTGCTTTCGTATAGGGAACATACTGCATTATTTTAAAGTTTCCATGTCTTTGATTTACATTTTAAACTATTCCTATTTATTGTCAAATAGTGTTATTTATCCATTTATTAGGTCTTTGCCTCCTTACAACTTTAATATTAAAAAAGCTATGTATGTACTTATTTGATATATATATATATATGTATGTATTTTTTTTTTTAAGACAGTGTCTCACTCTGTTGCCCAGGCTGGCGTGCAGTGATGGGATCTTGGCCCACTGCAACCTTCGCCTCCCAAGTTCAAATGATTCTCCTGCCTCAGCCTCCCGAGTAGCTGGGACTACAGGCGGACACCATCACGCCTGGCTAATTTTTTGTGTGTGTTTTTAGTAGAGATGGGGTTTTGCCATGTTGGCCAGGCTGGTCTCACACTCCTGACCTCAAGAGATCCACCATCTCAGCCTCCCAAGGTGCTGGGATCACAGATGTGAGCCACCATACCCGGCCTGCTTTTAGATATACTTAGACATTGTTATTTTACAGTGTTTTTCTCCAAATTATTCTTTTAATCTTTTTGATATACAGTATATACATATGTATATTCCAGATTTTTGTATAATGAAATGCAGTATGAGTTGTCATTGTGATGATTTTTTTAAAGAAAGCCCGTTCCTTCTGAAGATGCAGTATTCATCTATATTTTCCTGTAATTTTTTTGAAGTTTAATTTTTTTAACTTTTATTTCTTCCCCTCCTTCCCTCATTCTTTCCTTCCTTTAGGTTTTATGTTTGTCCTTTTGAAGCATTTGCTAGTTATTTTGCATTTTGGAGTGAAATGAAATCTGACTTGATTTTTTCCCAAAATGGATAACCAGTTGTTCCAATACTATTAATTGAATGTCTTCTCCTCTTCTCTTCCTGCCACAATCTATGATTAGGTTACCTTATTAAAATCCAAGACTTTTTAAAATCAAGGTTTGGTTTTGTTTTGTTTAAGACAGAGTCTCGCTCTGTCACCCAGGCAGGCGGGCAGTCCTGTGATGTCGGCTCACTGCAACCTCTGCCTCCTGGGTTCAAGTGATTCTTGTGCCTTGGCCTCCCAAGTAGCTGGGATTACAGGTGTGTGCTACCATGCCCAGCTAATTTTTCTGTATTTTGAGTGGAGATGGGGTTTCGCCATATTGGCCAGGCTGGTCTCGAACTCCTGACCTCAAGTTATCCATCTGCCTCAGCCTCCCAGAGTGCTAGGATTACAGGCATGAGCCACCATGCCTGGCCAAGATTATTACATATTTTATAAATGTTGTACTCCATCTCCTCCTCCTTGCTACTTTTGCGAACAGTATTATTTTTCCATTTCTAAGTTTATGTCTTTAAAGTTAACATTTTTAAAGTATACATTTATTTTAAACTCTAAATTTCACTATTTAAAAAATCATTTGTCTTACTTTTAACTGACCCATATTCTTTATAACAGAAGTGAAAAGAAAAAAAAAAAAACAAACTTATGATGTTGGGCTATTGGACGTATTAATAGATGAAAGCATGGCTCAACTGACAAGGCAAAGGGAAGGATAGATCCTTCTAGGTATACTAGCTACCATCTCACTCATCCAAACCCACATTTCAGAGCCATAGTTTAAATCTGCTGGTCCCAAATTCTCTAGATCACTGCAGTGTCTGTCTTTCCCCGAACCATGCTCTCATGCTTTCCAAAAGTTGCCCTAGGCTACTTAATTCATCTTTATAAATTCTATAAATGTTTCTCTCTCTCCATATATATATATATATTTATTTGTAATTAAATATGAATAACAAATATACATCATTTTAGTTATATATATATATAATATAAATTTGTTTTTTCCCAGTTGTTTTTGTTTTACCTCTGAATATTTACTCCCTTAATAATGTTGACATACTCACTCTGGTCTCCCTTCACCTTCATTACCCATCATCTCCCTCCCCCCTACCCTTTACTCCCATTTCTTGCAAATTGTGGCTTTTTTTCTCTTTTATGTCAGTTAAAGCAATTATTTTTTTGTATGTGCTTGTGTGTGACAGTAATAGAAACTAATTTAAAATTATTTTAAGGATGCCTCTACTATCTAAAAATTGGCATTGATTTTTTTTTCCCACTGAGGTGCACTAGATTATAAATACTTAAAGTTATGTGGCATTTCTGCTGAGGTAATTTTTTAAAGTTAACTATGGCGTGGTAGATTCAGCCGAGCATTTTTTTGCAGACAAAATCTAATGCATTACTAGATAGGCATATGGCAATAGAACAATTTTGTAAGTATTATAAGAGTAGACTGCTTCTTTCTAAATATTCTTGAGAAAAACAGGGTGATACTGTAAACATTAAGATTGGTAAATAGAATTTTAAATAAATTGCTCCTTTGGTAAATTTACCTCTTAGTTTAATGGTTCACATTTGGTTTATAAACACTTTCCCTTCTCATTGCAAATTTTAAAAAAATTAAGTTCAGAGGGATTTTTAGTAATTATTTGGACTAATAAAGCCAGGTAGTCTGCCATGAACAGCATTACTGTAGCCAAATGAGCTTTCAGATACTCAACGACTGAACTATGTTTTTGTCCATAGGAAAACTGTCTATTTCTAAAACGGTTTTGAAAATAAAAATGATAATGTTGATAAAAATGATAATGTTGAGTTCAGCACCACTGTGCCGTTATCACCAACCTTAAGACTCACAGAAGGAGCAAAGACAAGTGTGTCTGTTAATGAAATGTGTCCCTCTGGTCTAGTGATCTGGGCATACGCCACATGGAGAGGGCCATGCTAAATAAAAACAAAAACAAAAGCTGTTAACAGCAGACACAGTAAAGAGATTATAAATATATTGGTGTGTGTTGCCTCATGAGAATTTCTCTTTTGTGAGAGAAGTGGTTCTTCCATGGAACACTTCTACCTCTAGTTCTACCCCAAGTCACTACTAACTTTTAGTAAGACTTCTACCAAGAGTTCTTTATTTACTTTAAATATTTTTTTGATGCATTTTTCTCCCCTCTCCATTAAAAGCAATCTGATTTGTCAAACGAAGTAGGCTAAGATCAGAAGAGAGAGGGACTATCTATTAGAGACTAAATTTACAAACTTAACTGACTATGGTAGCAGCCCACAGCAGGAGGGATGAGCAGGAAGATTGAGCAGGGAAGGGAAGAAAATTAATAATTTTTAAGCATTAACATGAGCCAGGAGGTACTTTGAAAATATTTTTCACTTATTTATCAAACCCATGACTTATCTCAGTCCTTTCACAGATACTAACTTAGAATTCTCTAAAGTCTTATATTAACATAATAAGCATGCACACAAGTTGGCTATTATTATATTTGTTTAACATGAAACTGACACATAGAAAGTTTAAAGTTTAATTTGCCTAAAATCACACAGCTAGTGAATGGCTGGGCCAAAATTCAGATCCAGGCAATCTGGCCTTTCATCCTGTGCTCTGCCACCATCAAAGCATCATATCAACCCTATAAGGTTGGCATTTATGATCTCCATTTTAGAAATGTGGATCCTGACTCAGGTTAAATAACTCAGACAGGATCAGCCTTAAACTAACTTTCTTTCTCCATCAAGTTAGCTTTTCTTACACTTTCTGACCTTATTGATGGTAGCATCATTTACCTAGTCACCCAAATCTGAAACTTAGAAATAATTAGAGATTTCAGTCTTTCTAGTTGACTGAGGCTTCTTTTCATCACTTCTGCTACTATCTTAATTAGGCCCTCACTATTCTGTAATCTCAAGTGTACCGTAAAGGAAGCAGGTGGGTAATAAAATGAGTGAAGGAGTCTGGGGATGTGAGAGAGGTGGTCAGGTGGGATGTGGTATTATAAGGGGCCGGCTGTGGCTCTGCTCCAGCTGTCTGTGTGCAGGCAGGAACAAGAGCTCATTGTGAACAGATCAGACTTTTTAGGAGGAACCAGAAATCTGGATTTTCATGTGAAACCGTCTACTTTCTAAATTGTAGCACAAGCCGAACAAATTAAGTCCGCAGGCTACCGGGTTGTAAGCCTTGACTATTTGTTATTGAGGCCTCCTGAGCAGATTTACTTCCTCTAGTCTAATCTGTACGTCCAGCCTTTTGGCCATCCCCCACTGTACCAGCATAATCTATCCAAAGTGCAAATCAGATGGGATTTGAGGGCTGGTTAGGAGAATTAAATGCTTCTAAGAATGTAATATTCTTAGAAGAATTCTTGGTACTTGGGTAAACACTCAATAAATGTTCTGTAATTGCTGTTAGGTTTTCACTAAATTAAAAGCCTTGAGTGATTCCCATTTATGCTCAGGATAATTTTTTAACATGATAAAAAAGATCTTTATTTCTACCTTCATCTTCTGCCATGCAATCAAAAATGCTCAGTCTATCTGTATGCTTAAGTATGTCAGTGTATTTGATGCCTTACAGCTAGCTCGTCCTTCTCTGCAAGTCCATCTGACTGGTGAACTACTACAGCCCCTTCGCCTCCAAGATTCAGTTCAGGCATTACCTCTTCTATTAAACCTTTGATTACCCTTCCTCTTGAAGAGCTGATTTATCCCTACTTTGTGTTTTCTTAATATCATGAACTCCCTAAGGGCCGGAACTGTGTTTTATCAGTCTTCTCAGCACTTCATAGGGTCAACATAGTATGTATCTGCATTAAGTGTTGCTTGAAAATAATACAATTAGTAAAAGTTAATGCTGGGATTTGAATCTTCACCTGACTATGAATTTCTTGCCTTTTAGACTGTGCCTCACAAAGGAAATAAGTTGTGGCTGCCCTTTCATTAGGGATCCAGTTTATGCAGTGTCCAATCTGAGGACTAGGGCAGTGTGATTGTAACTAGAGAATTGACTTTAGGAGAATTTTTATACTACAAGGCAATATAGTAGTATTAAGGACACTCCTTCCTCTGAAATGTAGTATTTGAAAACTAAGGTGAAATCACCAGTTAAATAATTTGTTTTACAGCCAGGTAAAGTTGTTCTATTTTCTTCCTTTAGAAGTTTGATGGTAAATAGTTGGAGATACCACATCTATTTATAAATGGCCTGAGTGCCAGATTTGTTATCTCCTTTCCCCAGGCTTGATAAAGTAAAGAATGTTGGACTTAACTATTGGTAGTGTCTCCATTAATGAATAGAGCAGTCTGGAGAAAACACACGTGAACAGGAAATTCAAGGGCACCTTGTGTTGTTTTTATCACAACAGGAATTCTAGACTTGCAAATTGTATCCTGTTCTTTTTCTGGCCAAAGAAAGGGCTTTAATAAAAGAAAAGAACAGTGTTAAATCCATTAAAGGAATAAATTTGTAATACAGTAAGTGCCAGTCATCTAGACTATTCTTTTTAATAATTTGATAACTTCTTAGTTTTGTATAATTAAAATTTTTTAAAGTCTGTTTGTGTCTGGTAAAAAGGAAATAAATTTTTATTGTTTTTAAAGCCAGTCTCTACAAAGATACTGTATAATAATGCATAAGGGTGGGATTTTTGTTTTTTCTGCAAATGTATTTCTGAAGGTTAATAGAATACCAAATGATTCTGTATTTCTTAATCCAAATGAAATTATTATATATGAAACACACATATAATTTAAAATCTATTACTTTAGAGTTGAGTTACCATCACTTACAGAATGCCTACTGTGTGCCCAGCACTTTGCCAGGTACTGTGATGCTTTCATTACAAAGATAAATAGAAGAGATTTTGCTCTTACTTGGTTTTTAAACAAGGCATACATGTCTGTGTAACTACAATGGAAAGAACATCATAATCATGACTAAATTATATAGTGTCTGAAAGTAGTATTTCATTACTTATCATCCACTTCTGATTTTGGAGTAAAACTAATTACATTTTCTTATGATAGCAGAAACCTCATCTTCTGTTTATCTTCTTTTATGAAGACCGCAGGTTCATAAATATTTATCTAAAATGACCTCATATGTATTTTTATATTGTTGAGTTTTTGTTTTTTTAGCCTGGGTCTTGCTCTGTAACCCAGGCTAGAGTGTAGTGGCTATGCATAGGCGCCACCATAGTGCACCACAGCCTTGAACTCCTGGGCTCAGGTGACCCTCCTGTCTCAGCATCTCAAGTAGCTGAGGCTACAGACATGTGCCACTCTTTCTATACTGTTAATGCAGATAATTTCGTTATTTGGGATTATTTTGAATTCCCTAGCACTTCTTTATGTTTCACAAAAATTTCCTCAAAAGTTTTGCTCAATAATGTTCCTCAGAAGTTCCCACCTCTGGCCCCCCAATTTGGCTTCATTCTTGGAAGGCCTGGTCAGTAGCACACCACCTCCTACAGCCACTCTCCAGTGGGCCTAGGCGCCCTAGGCAAAATAGCCATCAGCCTTGTGTTTTTCAGATTCTGCCTCATCCTGATGCCATTAAACATTTAAATTGAATAACAGTTCTCTTTGTTTTGACGCCATGCTTGCCAAGCAATCTTCTGAACCTAATTTTTTGTCACTCAGTTTCTTACTGTGTAAATCGATACGTTGCCTTTCTATCTTGTATATTAGTCTTCTGTCAACTTTGTTAGGATAAAGTGGATTCCAGAATTTGCTTGCCCTGAGACAGTGGCAGCAGAGGGCCAGATCTTGCAGCTTGGCAGACCAGGCAGGGCAGCCTGCCTGACGAGGCCCCTTGGCAGACAGTCAGCTCCCTCTAAGACCACACCCCAAGTTCAACATATGTCTTTCTCTCCAACTTCTGCAGGCATAACTATGAACAACATAACTGTGAATGATGTGTTATTTTTTGTGCTTTTCTTCAAGAGGTACTATAAAAGTTTGTTTTTTGTTTTTCACCATTCACTTTTTGAAAGAAATATATAAGGCCTTGGACAACTAGAGTTGGGTCTTGACCCTTTGTAAAGGCAAATCTGTAAAGCAGCAAACCACTTTATAAATTCTTATTGGCTATAGATCTTCCAGACATTTTCTCTGTTCGCTAGTATCTATTTGCTACAACAAATACAAGGCAAGTCAGAAACCATTCTACAATCGTAGGGTGTTGCTCTTTGATGGAACTTTTAAGGTTTCTTCACCTCAAATCTTTGTTGAAAAAGTAACAGGCAGTTGTTTACCAAAAAGCATTGGAAGAGAAGTTATCTATGAACTTGAATTTTATATGCCTAGGGGAGGTTCACTATAATACTGCTACAAATTGTATACCTATCCTCTTTTGAAGGGTTTAGGATGCATGTTAGCATATTAAAGATGCTGGGAAGTCCGGGCAAGGTGGCTCATGTCTGTGATCCCAGCACTTTGGGAGGCCACGGCAGGCGGATCACTTGAGGTCAGGAGTTCGAGACCAGGCTGGCCAATTTGGTAAAACCCCATCTCTACTAAATATATAAACAGTAGTGTGCACGTGTAATCTCAGCTACTAGGGAGGCTGAGGTGGGAGAATCCCTTGAACCTGGGAGGTTGAGGTTGCATTATGCTGAGATTGCGCCATTGCATTCTAACCTGGGCTACAGAACAAAACTCTGTCTCCAAAACAACAACAATAAAAACTGAAAGATGCTGGGAAGTGTTATAGTAAGAAACTTATTTAACTTTGTATAGTCTGGATTTCTTAAATTTGCATAAATTCCTAAATTTCCAGTCCATCCTTCCCTTCCCACTCCAAGCCCCAGTTAACAGTTGTTATTTGATTTGAGAGATGTTTTCTGTGTACCATCCCTGTTTCACTTTTCCTTCTTTGACCTTTTTTTTTTTTTTTTTAAAGTTAGAGACAGGTTCTTGCTCCATTGCCCAGGCTGCAGCACAGTGGTACAATCACAGCTCATTGTAACCTTGAATAAAGGTTCAATAAATTCTGCCTCAGCCTTCAGAGTAGCTATGACTACAGGTGTGCACCACCACACCCAGCTAATTTAAAAAAAAAAAATTTTTTTTTTTTAAGAGACGAGATCTCGGGCTAGTCCCAAATTCTTGACCTCAAGTAATCTTGGCACATAAAGTGCTGGGATTAGAGGCATGAGCCACTGTGCCTAGCATTCTTTGACCTTTCTGCATCTGATCCTGAAACACAGAACATGAGGCCAATGATGCTGAAATTTCCAAAAATGGTTTGGCAGGATTGTCTTAGATAGCAATCCAGTAAGAGCAGCTTAATTTTTTTTTTTTTTTTTGAGACTGAGTCTCTCTCTGTCACCCAGGCTGGAGTGCAGTGGCGCAATCTTGGCTCACTGCAACCTCCGCCTCCTGGGTTCAGGCGATTCTTCTGCCTCAGCCTCCTGAGTAGCTGGGTCTACAGGTGCGTGCCACCACACATGGCTAATTTTTTTGTATTTTTTTAGTAGAGACAGGGTTTCACCATGTTGGCCAAGCTGGTCTCGAACTCCTAACCTCATGATTCGCCTGCCTCGGCCTCCCAAAGTGCTGGGATTACAGGCATGAGCCACCACGCCCAGCCAGCTAAATTCTTAAAAATCACTTGGCCATGATAATTCTTGAGTTTATTTTTCATTACTTATTGTTTTAAAAATAACACTCATTATTAGTAAAGATTTAGCACAATAAAAAGATTAAACTAGGTACCTAGAATAGTATCTTAAATTTGTATGAGCCATTGTGGCTTTCCTGTGTGTGATCTCAAATGGCCTTAGACTAGGTCTGTGAACCAGGCAGAGCAAATATTATAAGCCCTGTTTCGGGAAAAGTGACTTGAGTTAAGGGTGTTCTGGTGATTTGAATAAGACCATATGATCAGTTAGCAACAAGGCTGGGATTAGATCTTTTAATTTCTAACTTCTACCTTCTGCAATTTCTTTTTCCACAGTTGCTTATTAGCCAGTCTTTATAGAGTACTTGACTGTTGGCTAATTCTTTCAACTACTCCTGCAGCACCCCCCCCCCCATCAATAGGTTGTCTCATTCATTCATTCATTCATTCATGCCTACTCTGTGTCAGAGGCAGTGCTGTTGTGGGGAGTTTTGAAAAATGAATCAGAAAGAGTTCTTGCCTGGAGGCATTCCTGGTTTGGTGGAATAACTGTTAGAGTTAGGGTTGAATTTTTCTTAGAAGTGATAAGCACCAGTGCCAGGCTACCAATGTTAGAGAACATGCACAAAAAATTGAGAAATGTGATGCCTCTTCTGGTAGAGCATGTTAGAGAAGTCACCACAGTAAGACTTCAGCTAAAGTGGGCCATAAAGGATCAGCAGGATTCCTGCAGAGAGAGTGGTGGATAGGTCAGGGATAGGTCATGCAAAAGACTGGAGGCTTGAAAGAGCCAGGTATTTTGGGAAAAGAATGAGTGGTGAGGAAGAGCAGCAGATAATGATAGAAAAGATAAAAAGCAGCAGATAAGGATAGCAAGTTGGAGTCCTGACTCCTCATCACACTAGCTATGTGACTGTTCAGACTTCACTTCCCTTCTTTGCAGGGCTGTTGTGAGGATGAAATGCAATCATGCATGGCAGGTGCCTCTATCGTAAATTCTCAGGAGAGAAGAAGGGGGAAATCAGTGAGTAAAATATTATAAAGTGCCTGATATTTACACACACTCAAATGTATGTAAGTTGTTCTTATTTATTATGTTTAGCTAATTTAGCTTGTAGTAGGCAATGAGGAGCCGTGAATGATTCTAAACAAGTGACATCATCAGCTTCTCATTATGAAAACATTTAAAGCAGTCAGCAGAGGAACAGATTTATAATGCCAAAACAGTAGATTCCGTTTTAGACATAATGATTCCGAGGCTCAGGCAGTACACTGAGGTATAAACCCCCAACAGGACAACAGTAGAACTAGGAGTTTGCCATAGATAATTGTTTGCTTTCAACCTATTCTTGATTTGCTTGACATCTTTTGGTTCCTTCCATCAACCCTGGAATCTAGTCCAGTTCAGGTCTACATATAGGGCTCTGTATCTTCATGTAATTAAAGCAAGATGGATGTTGGGACATAGAAGGCAGGATTGGGTGAATACTTTTCAACTAAGAATGCCTTGGATGGTCACTGTTGGCAAGCTGGATCTTCTTTGGAATGGTCTATTATGATTTTCATCTAAATGAGCAAAGCCTCTTTAATGTATGAACTGTTCTAATCTTTTTGTCCAGATGTGCCTGTGGTAGGCAAGTCTCTTAGGGTCAGTGCCCACCTGCCACAGCCACCAGAGTTCAGTCTTCCCTACTTTGAAGCAGACATTTTGCCACACTCCTTACCTAATAGTCCAAATTATCTACTTTGGGTGGCCCAGTAATCTCTAAAAGTTGGCACTGGAATGCCTTTAAGCAGACATACATCGTCTAGTTAAGGCCACAAAGCTTCCCTCTTGTTAGCTGGCTTCATTCATACATTTCTGTTTCCTTCTTGGTTCCTATAGGCATTTGAGTTTCATGTGAAAATGAAATGGGCTGCACAGTCTGGAGAAGTCTACTATACCTTGTTAAAGCACTTTTTGGAATGACCCAGAATTCAGAATGAAATGGGGCAGCTATGGGCCCCATCCAGAGTCTGGCTTCTAAAAGTGGTTACCCCATGCAGTATATGTAAAAATTGCTTTAGACTGGTGTTTATATGCATATTTGATACAACATTTCATGTTTCATAGAATTCATAAGGCAGAAGCTACTTAACTACATTAACTCTTAGACTGGCAATTATCAGGGATATAACTATTAGCACTGTCTTACAGATTTTATTTAGTAATGAAACAACAAAGTAGATGGAACTTCTCTTGTTTTGAATGCTTATTGAATGTGACACAATGTATATAAATGTGTCTATATTATGTATGGACGCCACTGGTTCTTTGCTGTCATTTACTCCTGGTTTTGCCATAACAATATGAATTTCTCTTGCTTTGGAAATAGTGCTTTTTCTTTCTCCCCTAGCTTTGTATTATTTATAATGTGAAATATTTGGATGTGTTAACAGTTAGGGTAGAATTTTTCTTAGTTAAAATTAAACATTTTCAGAGTTTGTTATAAAAGATAGGTTTTTTTCTTACTGAATAATTTGTTTCCTTTGTTGTTTCAGTATCTGTTACTATGGCAATGACGGCAGGGACTACAACAACCTTTCCTATGAGCAACCATACCCGGGAAAGAGTGACTGTAGCCAAGCTCACATTGGAGAATTTTTATAGCAACCTAATTTTACAGCATGAAGAGAGAGAAACCAGGTATAGTAAGGGCTAATGAAAACTTTTTTTTTAGTTAATTAAGCTGTTGTGCTGTGAGTGGTGTATAAGCTTGTTTTCCATGAATAATATGAATATGATGGGTCCCTGCATGCTGTTTGTAAGTTTCCTGTACTGATAGTGCACATAGACATTTGTTTTATTTTCACAGAGTAGCTTCCTGAGGTGCCCCAAGTCTTGTGCATCCATATACTTATATCACATGTCAAGTATGTTTTAAACCTTTTCCAAACGTGAAATTATATGTCTGTATATTTTCTTTTAAAGGGATGCCTGGCTGGGTGTGGTGGCTCATGCCTGTATTCCCAGCACATTGGGAGGCTGAGGCAGGCAGATTACCCTAGGTCAGGAGTTCAAGACCAGCCTGGCCAACATGGTAAAACCCTGTCTCTAGTAAAAATACAAAAAAATTATCTGGGTGTGGTGGCGGGTGCCTGTAATCCCAGCTACTCAGGAGGCTGAGGCAGGAAAATCACTTGAAGGTTGTAGTGAGCCAAGATCACACCACTGCACTCCAGCCTGGGTAACAGAGTATCCATCTAAAAAAAAAATGTGGGGGGAATGCTTTATAAATGACTTTAATCCAAAAACGTTTACAGTGTTGTGTGCACATCAGTGGGAATAGAAGAATAAAAAAAGAATGACATGTTATTTTGCCTTTAGAAAACTTATAGTAAAACTTATAATATTACATGAAAGAGTAAAGATAATATTAAAATAAGAACAAGGAAGGGAGAATGTGCTTTTGACTAAGGCAATTGGGAAACCTTCATAAATAGTGGTGGCATTTAAACTGGGCTCTAAAGGAAAAGTATTATTTATACATGCATAAAAGGCAGGAGAAAGAGGCAAAAGAGCAGGACGAAGGATATTAGAGACAGGAAATCACCAGGTCAGACAGTGTCCAATTTGGGTCAAGCACAGGATGTGCCACATTTCAACATCCTCGGAGCCTTGGATGCTTTGTTAATGTAGCTCTTTTCGTGGTAGTGGAGAGTCTTGGATGTTTTTGAGCAGAAGAATCAAATGATCACAAGTGTTTCTCTGGAAGAGAACTTTAGCTGTGATACAGAGAATGGTTTGGGGTCCAGGTGGGGAATTAGAAACAGGAAGGACTAGTGATGTAGTCCAGGTAAACGGAAAGGAGGCCTGAATAAGATTGTGACGACAACAGAGAACTGACAAGTGAGAAAGACTGACAAAATGTGGCTGCTAGCCAAATATGAAATGTGAGGGAAACAAGTCAATGTTGCCCCTGAAATGTGTGCCTAGGCAAACTGAGAGTGGTACAGTTTAAATGAAATAGAGAGGAAGAGTCTAATTTAATTTTGGACTGGTTTAACGGCAGATTAGATACAGGTATGGTGAGAATTAGTGAACTGGAAAATAAGTAATTATTCAGAAATCAACTTAGAATAGGAATATGTGAAAGAGAGTTGAGAAACATGTTAGAATCATTAGAAGAGCTGACCTGTCTCTGAAAGTGAAGAGAGGAATGAAAATGGAGCAGAGGCAAACAAACAAAAAGAGCACCAGCAGAAATTCCAAAAGGTTCCATTTAGGCAGAAGGAAAGTGATCACCAATAGAAGACTTAAATAGTAAGCAAGTGGATAAATCTCAACAAAAATTCTATAAAGCAACAGAAATAATAGTGATAATATCTTACACATTAAAGAAATTAAAGTATAATATTTTCCAACAGAAGAATATAATTCAGGAAAGAAGTAATTGGAATTAACTTAATGACCTTAGTAGAAAGGGCATAGAAATTAGCTTCAGAGTTTGACAAATTATGTTGTAATTTCTAGAGTAACCATAAAATGATAAAAATAGTTTGTAACTTCCAGACTAGTAGAAGGAAAAGTTTGGAACGAGGAAAAAAAATGTCAGTTCAAAATAATGCAAGAGAGAAAGAAAAACTGAAGTACCAAAAATGGAAAAAATGAATGAAATACCAAAATATCACAAAATAAGTTAGAAATAAATCTAAATATATCAATAATTAAATGAATTATAAGGGTAATTAAAGTCTCTGGAAGTGATCAGATCATCCTGGGAGTGAATAAAGTAGAAGACAAGGAAGAAAAAGCAGGCACTTAAAAAAATTCATCAGAATTTAAAAGGTTCATTGTCTTTACTTGCAGCAGTGTTAAAGAAATTCAGTTTGCTTTTTATTAGCAAATAAAAGAAAGTAAGAATATTGAAAAAAAAGTAGTCTCAGCTTGGTGCCACTGGAAGTCAAGTCAAACAGTTGGCTCATTTTCTAAAAGCTTATGCTTTAAGAAAACGTGATGTATTTTTAAGGCTTAACTAATTGGATAAATGCATATGCTCAATAAATTTCTAATCAGAGCAAAGCATAAGAGTATTTTAGTTGGAAAACTTTTTTTAAAAATGTACAACAGAAGTCATGGATCTTTCCTGTTTATATATGGTAGAAATGGATAAAAGTTACTGTATCTCTTCCAGAATGAGGAATTATTTCATGAAGTGTTAGTCTTGGCAATAATTGAGAAAGGGACAGTGGAAATTCAACAGAAGAATAAAGTTGCTTATATGTTGATAGCTCCTCCCAGAATAATGGTCCTATCACTCTCTGGATTCTCTCTGCAGAGGAGAAAACTGGAAATCATTCAGCAAGCAGCACTGAAGTACCTAGGAGTAGGTGATGGCAGCACAGATCTGATGTTAGGAGCATATTCCCTTCTAAGGGTTGGGGCCTAGGGGAAATAATGCATAAATAAAAGATAAAAATCAGTGTAATAAGCACCAAGGTAGGTGCCTATGGCAAGCACTGAGGGAGCATGTCATGGAGAATATGCTTTTAGGCCTCATCCTCTCCAGTGGGGTGCTGATGTATCAACAGGCTTTAAATGTTATAAATCTTCCAAAAGAAGTAGAAATAAGTGATCTTAATGATGGTTTAGGAAAAAGCTTACCTTTGGACATGTAGCCATGAATAACAAATATCAAAAAATTTGTGGGAGGGTTTCAGTCCTTAACCCTTATACCCAAATCCTGGAAACTTAGTGTTATTCTGACACACTCCAAAACTAATTAGGAGGAGTTCTGCTAGGTTTATGTTTAGGGAAAACTAGCACAGTAGAAATAAAATACTAATATTCACTTGGAAATGAGTTGCAAAATGTGTTTCACAGCCATCTCTCTAGCTTTAGTTACTTCATCCACACTGCCCTCACCCCAAATGCTTAGCTTAACTAACTTTAAGGATGCCATTAAAAAAAAAAATAATTGAACCTGGCGGTACCTAGAAAAGCAGATGTTCTGGTAGCTAGTAGGTTTTTAAAAATATACATGTATGACTTTCCAATTTTCAAAGATTTTTAATACAATAAAATACACACAATTGCACTTAACATTTTTCATTGACAAATGAAGGAAAATTGAGCTTAAAGTTTAAGTGAGGGACTTAGCCAAGATCATTTAGCTAATAAGTATTAGAACCAGGGATATCTACCTTAAAATTTTATACTTTCAGTCATTATAGTCATCTTTTTATATTTCTAATATAAACATTGAGGAAATATTAATGATTTTGGTGGATTAAACATTAGATAGCAGTGTTTTCCATATTAGAACATGAGTTATTGCCAACAGTTCATTTAGGCAGGAGAGTGAAGTAAACTTTAGAAGTAAACTGTTCATTTGGCCAGTATGAGAAAGCAAAATCTGGATTTGTTTTTTGAGAAGGAAAACTATTCTTAGTGATTATCTTGATCCAACTTGAAAGTTTTTTTTTTAGCATAGCAAACTGAAGTGGTTAACTTGAATAAATAAATGTGTATTTCTTAAATAGCAATAGTTAGGAATGTGTTTAAAATTTAAATTATTTTTTCCTTTGAAAAGGCAGAAGAAATTAGAAGTGGCCATGGAAGAAGAAGGATTAGCAGATGAAGAGGTAATGTAATTACCTATAATTACTGTACAAAAGCATCCCCAGTGACTTTTTCATTCATTTGATGTCAGGTATTTTATAACTTAAATAATGTGGATTTTGCCATTTGAATATGGGCTTCTTACTTTGTTGCTGTCATGGATATCTTTAATGGATATCTTTAGAAGGAGGCAGTTTTTTTGTTTGTTGTTTTTTAAATTCCAAGAACACATATTTAGAGAACATTACCTACTGTATTTTAGGTGTGTAGAACAAGAAAGGTAGGCTCCAGGAGGGATAAACTAATTGTTAACTCTTCTAAATTTTTTTCTAAATATTCTTTTAAAGCCATCTACTTCTCTAGTCCAGTGCTATTACCCTAGTTGAAACTACCATATATTTTAACCTGAAGAATAACTGTCCCCAACTGGTCTCCCCTTTTCCCACACCCAGTTTTTCTGCATACTACTGCAGCTGGAGTAATCAGTCTAAAAATAGATTTGATCACGTCACTCTTTTGCTTAATAATCCTTCCCTGGCTCCCTTATCTTGGGATGTAGGCAAGCTCTTTAATGTTGGTATACACAACCATTCACTAGTTGTCCTCTGCTTATCTCTATCTAGCCTTGCCTCTTGTCACCCGTCCCCCATGCTGACTAGTATGAATTTCTTTGATTTTCCCTGTCTTGCCTGTGGACCTGTTCACATGCTCTTTCTGCTGCTTGGAACTCTTCCTTACTCCTACCCAACTCCCATTATTCTTCAAGATTCTTTAGCGTGGCGTGGTGGCATGTACCTGTAGTCCTAGCCACTTGGTGGGGTTGAGACAGGAGGATCACCTGAGCCTGGGAGTTCGAGGTTGCCATGAGCTATGAGCATGTCACTTCACTCCAGCCTGGGCAAAGAAGCAGCTTTAGGCCTCACGTCAGGCATCACTTCCACTGGGAAATCTTCCTTAACCTCTCAAGGTACTTCTGCATTCTACTGTTCCTGTCCCCATGGGAGCCTTAAAATACAGTCTTCCCAGAGACCAGACACTATAACGTCTTGTTGAGCATTACATCTCCACAGCTGGCTGGCAGAGAGCTAGAATAAATATTTGAATAAATGAACAATGGCGTTTACCCTCAAGGAGTTTTAGATTAGGAGAGAGAGAGTTAGTGTATGTAAAAATATGTACATATGATAGAATGTGGTGAACTTTGAAAATATATAGAAGACTTTTCCTCTAATTCAGAGGATCAGAAAAGATTTCATAGAAGAAGTAACAATTGATTTGGATTCTAAAGAATGGGTAGTATTTACATTAGAGGTAAGAGGTGTATACAAAATAATGAATACATATACAGAATAATGAATTTACATTTGAGCTATAAAGGGTGTAATAAAAGGAAATAGTGAGGTAAGTTGATAGCACACCACGGAAAGCTAGGTTTAGAATAGTTTGGTAAGAAAAGTAAACTTTAGTACTAGGCAATAGGGAGTCACAACCTAGATTAATTAGTTTAACATGCTGAGTGCAGCAGCTCACATCTGTAATCCCAGCCCTTTGCGAGGCCAAGATGAGAGGATTACTTGAGCCCAGGAATTTGAGATCAGCCTGGACAAAATGGTAAGACTTCATCTCTACAAAAATTTTTAAAAATTAGCTAAGCATGGTGTCCTGTGTATGTAGTCCCAGCTACTCAGGAGGCTCAGGTGGGAGGATCACTTGAGCTCAGGAGACGGAGGCTGCAGTGAACTGAGATCCTGCCATTGCACTCCAGCTTGTGTGACAGAGTAAGACTGTCTCAAAAAAAAAAAGTATAATGGTTTCAGTGATGAGAAAAGAGTTTCTATATTTAAAGAGTACACCATCAAATGATTAGTTGAAATCAAATCAATATCTAATCTTCCCTGTACCTTTCCTAACTGTACCTGTTCCTTATAGTTGCAATGTTTAAATCAAATACAGTATTTTGTTATTCATACGAAAGGTGGTAACTTTGTTAATCAGTTGACGTTTTTACATTTAAAATTATTTGCATGTCATTAATACAAAATTCTTATAATAACCATATGATCATATTAATATGTTGTACATCATTATTTTGATAAGAAATCTTAAACATAAGATCTTAATCTGAAGTGTAGGGAAGAGACTACAAAAACAGATGCCCCAGCACTAAGCAGGCGACTAAGTGAGACAAGCTGGCCAGATGGGTTTCATAGTGGCATCTTAGGTTATATTCTTTTGATCCAGATATACTGTTTTCATATTCAACTTATATGATTCTTTTTGCTTCCACAAAGAAATAGATTAATCTATTTTCTTTTTAAAAAAGATTTATCATTTTCCTAAATGTTGATCTTCGGTTTATCTGTTGGCAAAGACATACCACTTTTCACATTGCTGTAATAAAACAAGAGCCCCAGCCTACTTGGACATGTCTCCTTGGGACTGGCATCAGTGGTGGGGACTGACAAGGCTCATCTAAAGGAGTTTGCTACCTTTGGCCCCTGTGACCAAGGCCCTGTTTTTCCAGAGAAGCTGGAAATCTGGACTTTTTTGCGGAATCACCGATCACCTGTTTTGAAAAACAACTTGCAGTCCAAATCAAATATATCCGTAGGTTTGTTTATTAGGCCCCATGCTAGAGCCTGGATTATATCAAATTCTATAAAATAGACAAACTCTCTCAACCTTAATATAAAGTACATCACAGCTATCTTTATGTGGGGTGGGTTTTATAAAAAATAAAACAATTTCATAAAAATAAAATGAAGTTGTTAGCTGAACCCTTTTACATCTGAAAACGTTTGTATGCACTGTCTATCTTATACAAATACTGGCCACCCTACAGATCGAGAGTTTGAGGAGTACCCGTTTAAAAAGGAATGGAGAAAGGAAGAAAATCATTTTCTAGTTTCATCTCACTTAAGAAAATCCCATCCAACATGGAATGTTGTTCACTCTAATGAAAAATGAAAATAAGCAAGTACAAGCTATAAAAGAGACTCGTGAAATGTTACGCTGTCCACAGATATTGTTGTCTTCTTTGGAGAGGAAAGGATGTGATTACCACAAGAATACTATTTGTCTTTCAAAGCTACTTAATCTATACAGGTTGTGAGTAGATATATAAACAGCTTTTTTCTCTTTCTTTTTTAACATGAATTTGCTTCAGCTACTTCTGGACTGCAACACTGATTCTAAGACTAAAATCATGGAATCAATATTTTTTTAAGTAATGCAACAATGTTATAGGTGAAGCTCATTTTTATAGAATTATGTGTTCCATTCACTTGTGACTCTCTCTTTTTGCTATTAAATGGCTATGCCCAAAATCACATAAATTGTTTCCTTGCTGCATTATACAAACTACTAGACAGTTTATGAAACTGTGTAGCACGGTCATCTTTTCCATTCAGCTTAGGCAGGATTTCTGCAACTATATCCATCTGTACTGTTTTATAATCTATAAAGGGAGAGACTCAAAATATCCTTTGAAATTCTTGTACTTATTCATTTATGTAATAAAGGAAA
>NW_016107682.1:1747432-1761596 GCF_001604975.1 Cebus imitator
TTTTGAGTTGGAGTCTCGCTCTGTAGCCCAGGCTGGAGTGCAGTGGCATGATCTCGACTCACTGCAACCTCTGCCTCCCAAGTTCAAACAATTCTCCTGCCTCAGCCTCCTGAATACAGGTGCAGGCTACCACGCCCAGCTATTTTTGTATTTTTAGTAGCAATGGAGTTTCACCATGTTGGCCAGGATAGTCTCCATCTCCTGACTTCATGATCCACCCTCTTTGGCCTCCCAAAGTGCTGGGATTACAGGCGGGAGTCACTGTACCAGCCTATTTATTACCTCAGTTCCTTTTTTTTTTTTTGAGATGGAGTCCCATTCTGTTGCCCAGGCGGAGTCAGTGGTGCATTTAGGCTCACTGCAACCTCCACCTCCCAGGTTCAAGCAATTCTTGATTCTCCTGCCTCAGCCACCTGAGTAGCTGGAACTACAGTTGCGTGCCACCACACCCAGCTAATTTTTATATTTTTAGTAGAGATGGAGTTTCACCATATTGGACAGGCTCACTCTCAAACTCCTGACCTCGTGGTCCACCTGCCTCAGCCTCCCAAAGTGCTGGGATTACAGACATGAGCCACTGTTCCCCACCTGCCCCACTTCTTACTGAAAAAAAATTATCTTTCATTGTTGCTTGCTTACTTTTTCCACAGTATCATTTTAGTTTATAATCAATATCAGATGTGGAAAAAGACATTAGGCAAAGCCTGTTAATTTGTGTACTTGATTTTTATACTTCATTACTGTCATAATTTTTACACCATTGGTGTGGCTTGGTGTGTAACTTCATTTAGCTGTTTGAAGACATAGTTTCTTGATTTCAACTTGTTAGATTAACTTTGTTAGATGTATCAGAATTCCATTGCATTGATAATACAGGTTTACATATTTCTAATTAATAGTTCACCTATCCCTTTTAAAAACAGATATACACAGGAGTAGGGAGGGGCTGTATCATGAGCTGCATTTAGAAGCAGTGTTTCTAAGCTGTTACTATCATTTTGATTTGTCTCTCTCTCCTAACTGAACCACTAAAAGCTTGATAGCAGTCAGTTGAAGATTAACAAGAGTTAAATTTTTTTCACTGATATTGTTTGTTTTCCACTTAGTGTTACCTCTACTAGGAGCCAAAAAACAGAATTTTGATTGGTGAGGGGGAAAAATGAAGTTTAGAACAATAAAATAAATGCCTGTTCCAAATGTAACCTTCAGGTATTTCACAGTGTTACTTATTAATGGCAGTTATTTTTCATGGTCTTTTTAGAATCAGTTATGAAATTACTGACTTGGATATTTTAATAACTTTTTTTTTTTTTGAGACAGAGTCTCACTCTGTCGCCTAGGCTGGAGTGCAATCGCGTGATCTCAGCTCGCCACAACTTCCACCTCCCGGGTTCAAGCAATTCTCCTGCCTCAGCCTCCTAAGTAGCTGGGATTACAGGCACCTGACACCACGCCCGGCTAAGTTTTGTATTTTTAGTAGAGACAAGGTTTCTCCATGTTGGCCAGTTTGGTCTTGAATTCCTGACCTCAGGTGATCCACCTGCCTTGGCCTCCCAAAGTGCTGGGATTACAGGTGTGAGCCACCGTGCCCAGCCATTTTAATGACTTCTTATAATTGTTTTTGCAATTTTAATTTTCAGGAAGTTATATGCCAAGTCTCAAGCAGTTTATTAAAATTTGCCCAAGAGTAAATTCTACCACAAGTAAATTTCTATGGAAATACTACCATTATTGTCACAAGTCTCAGTAGTTGTGAAAGAGCAACCTTGGAAATTAGTGAATTGAAACAAAGCATATTTCCTGATAATAAAAATCAGTATCAGAATACTATTAAAATTTACCAACATTTAATTTTTATTTATGGAATTAAGTTACCATATAAAGAATAAGTTATACATATATACACAAATATGATGGGCTAGTTAAATGAGATATTTAACTTTCCACCTCGATAGTGGAGGTTGTTAGAAATTTTAAAAAGTTCCCTCTCCTCCACTAAAAAATAAGGACAGAGAGAAAAGAAAAAAAATTTTTTAAGTTTCCTTAAATTGTTTTAGTTTAATAGTATATTACATATTAGTGTTATTTATTTTTATGTGTATCATCTTTTAATGCTATAAGTTCCTTCAACCTGATTATAAAATCATCCTTTTAAATTATCTTTTTTTAATAGAAAAAGTTACGTCGATCACAACATGCTCGCAAAGAAACAGAGTTCTTACGGCTCAAAAGGACCAGACTTGGCTTGGATGACTTTGAGTCTCTGAAAGTTATAGGAAGAGGAGCTTTTGGAGAGGTGTGCTTCTTTTTAAAAGTCACTACTGCTGCAAATATATATCTTATGATAATTAAAATGTGTGTTAAAATATAATTCCTGGCCGGGTATGGTGGCTCACACCTGTAATCCCACCACTTTGGTAGGCCAAGGTGGATGGATTGTCTGAGGTCAGGAGTTTGAGACCACACTGGCCAACATGGTGAAACCCTGTCTCTACTAAAAATAGAAAAACTAGCCGGGCATGGTGGCAGGTGCCTATAATCCCAGCTACTCGGGAGGCTGAGGCAGGAGAATGTTGAGAGCCCAGGAGGTGGAGGTTGCAGTAAGCAGAGATCGCACCATTGTACTCCAGCCTGGGTGACAAGTGAAACTCCATCTTAAATAAATAAATAAATAAATAAGAGTGTGTGTGTGTGTGTGTGTGTGTGTGTGTGTGTGTGTGTGTGTGTAATTCCTGAAATACCAACACTGGCAAATTCCTGCTTTCTTTAAGGGAAGCTACTTTTGATTCCTGAACAAATAGTAGTGACCGTTTAACGTTTATAACATGTTTTTATATTTTAGGTGCGATTGGTCCAGAAGAAAGATACAGGCCATATCTATGCAATGAAGATATTGAGAAAGGCTGATATGCTTGAAAAAGAGCAGGTATGAGTTCTTTAACACATGTAATACAAAGGAGCATCCACTGACTAGGTGTTAGAGTGTTTATGTTAGAATTTTTAAGAAGCAATTTATACATCTTACTACGTAAGCTATTAATTTTTTGATAGCCTGTTTTAGTGTTTCTCAGTTCTTTTAAGTTTCTTCCAAATTTATAATTTATGTTTTAGTCTGCATAGACTTCCATAACAGAACACAACAGGCTGGTTAGCTTAAACAACAGAAACTTAGTTTCTCACAGTTCTGGAGACTACAAGTCAAAAATGAAGCTTCAGCCAGGTTTTGGTTTCTGGTGAGGCTTCTCTTCCTGGCTTGCAGACAGCCCCCTTCTCACTAAGTTTTCACATGGCCTTTCCTTGGTGTGTGTGGGGACACACACTCCAGTGAGAACTCTCTGGTATCTCTTCTTATAAGGACACTAATTCCACCCCTATGACCTCATTTAACCTTAATTACTTCCCTAAGGCCCATCTCCAAATACAGCCTCAATGGAGATTAAAGCTTTACTCTATGAATTTTAAACAGGTACGAACATTCAGTCCATAACTTCTGAAATACCTCCTTTTGTGACTGCAGTGAAAATAAAGGACAGTTATCAGCACCCACAATCCCTATCACATATCAAATAATCAAAACTAGTCTTATGAGAATTTTGCTGATTTTACGTATTTCTAAAATCTGTAACTTTGTAAATATTCTGGGCTCTTTCCGTGTTTCCTGTGCCTTAATGCAGTTCCAGGGGGTGAGCTTTGAGTAAAGAAGGAATGACTTTTTGAAGATTTAAGGAGGGAAGTTGTGAAATGGTCATTTTTAGGTGTGGGAAAGCAGACCTGCTAAGGAAGTGCAGTTGAAGCCTCACTGAGTTTTGCAATCATGAATTTAAAGTGAAACCCGTTAGCATAGTTGGGTGATCTTTCACCCTGGTTTCAGTTAAGGTAAGAAGGTAATAGGAACCATCCAGAGACAGGGTTATAGGGGATTTTGTTGATGACAGGCTATGATTCTCCAGAGGGAAGACGTTTAGAAAGCAAGGAAGGTTGAGATATTGAGTTGGATTAGAGAACTGTAGATAATGATGGGAGTAAGAATGTAGGTAAAGATGCATAGCCTCAGAGACAAGCCAGTCAATAGGAATCTAACTTAGCCATAATGGTATTAGTCCTACAAAAGGTATAATAGGAAGGACAGAAGGAAGCAATTAGTTCAAGCTGTAGTGCAGATACGAACCACCCTACTGGGCACAAATTGAGATATCCAGCAAATAAGACTTGGTGCAAAAAATATATATATCATAAAATATTTCAATGATTTTTATATTGATTATATATTGAAGTGATGATACTTGGATATATTGGGTTTTATAAACTACATTATTAAAAGTAATTTCACTCTGTATGTGGCTTCTAGAAAATTAAAAAATTATGTATGTGCCTTGTATTACATCTGTACTGGACAGCCCTTGGTCTAGAATATTTTGTGGGAAGTTAAGGAGCCTCTGGACCACTGCTCTTTCCTTTGGGGAGGTGAGAGGGGGCCAGAAATTTCACTGTAGCCCAAAGTCTTGTTGCTTTTGCATTTTGAGGTTGTTTTTTCCTTCTGTATGAATTAATTTGCATTTGTTACCACTGAATTTTGTTTAGAAACATTTTTTCTACTCAATTCTAATACATCAAGATTTTAACTTTTATCACATTCATTTTAATGCAAACCACCCCACAAAATTAAGTGGCAACTAATCTCCCCACTATTGTGGTACCAGATTAACATAAGTCATACTTTCCAACATTTGGGTCCTGTTTTGGAAACATATCCTGTAATTTGGCTTTATAATCATTTAAAAATAATCAAGCCAAGTTTATGTTGTAGTTGTTTTTCTTACACATCAGATGCAACACCAAAGTTTAGGACTTTTCCTTACCACCTTAAATTGCTTAATGAAGGGTAGCAGGTAGGCACTCTTGGTACCATTTTTCACTTAATGAAACATATCCGTAGAAATTATAAAGTATTTTCATGCCAGAAAACAAATTCTTACTCCTCAGCTCTTACGCTTTGATCTCTGAGTATTTACTGCACTAGGCAGTAATTCCAAATAGATATTTTAAGCAGATTATATTTTATTATCATGAAAAGGTTTACAAATTTATGTTCTCATGTGCTTTGGACCAGAGTTTATAATAGAGCACAGTGAAAATAGCAAAAGCATAAATCAAATCTTATTATTAACCTTTGGAAAAAGTATGTGAATATATTAATGCAAAAGCACCTGCAAACTGACCAGTTATAACAACCCTATAAATTATCCAGTTTATAAAATATTCCAGTCCGTAACATTTTCACGTAATAGTATCTCTAGTGATTATGTGTCCAAGAAATCAGTAGCAAAACCCCCAAAAGTTACATGAATTTGCTATAGCTACCATTTGTAGATATGATAGAGGTTTTATACTATAACAATAACTTAATATAAAGTTACTATAATTGTTACTACTTTAAAAAAAAACATAATCTTTAACAGTTAAAAATAGTTTGCTATTTTTAGCCAAGCTTGGCTTTACTGTACCAATTTACAGGGCATTGCTTATTACTTTTAAGTTTAAAAGTCACAATAGTGCCATATATGTATATGACAAAGCCAGGATCCTAGGCTGGGTAGAGATTCTGGTTAAAAAGTTTTGACAGTGATTCTTGCTCTCAGAAGCCTTAGCTTCCCATAATATACCTGTTGACCTCACCTTTTCAGACTTAAAGATATAAACTAAAATAAACTATTTCTTGAGGTTCTCCATATTTGATGAGAATATGAACATATATGTTTCAAATCCTCTGAAACTCCATCTTTCTTTCATTATTGTTATGGATGGTTAAGTGTAAGAGATGAACTTGACAAACGTATGATGTGTTTACAGTAATTTTTTTTCAAAAATATATTCATCTAGGTGGCCCATATTCGAGCAGAAAGAGATATTTTGGTAGAAGCAGATGGTGCCTGGGTGGTGAAGATGTTTTACAGTTTTCAAGATAAGAGGAATCTTTATCTAATCATGGAATTTCTCCCTGGAGGTAAAAGCAAACATGGTATCAATGACAGACTGATACAAGCACATCTTTATATGCAATAATAAGTTTATTGATGAAGTTTACTTTTATATTCCTTGCTCTGAGGTTTTACATAGTCAAAGTTTAAAAATATTTACTACCATATTGATGCTCATTTTGATCACAAAACAGATTATTTTGAAGGAATGATAAAGTCAGCACATTTTAAGTATTACCATTCTGGGTTCACGGTACATAATTAGATTGTTGTAAGTTGTGTTACTTCATTTTGAGTTGTTAGAAAGAAATACCCGAGACTGTGTAATTTATAAAGAAAAGAGGTTTATTTGGCTCATGGTTCTGCAGGCTGTACAGGCATGGTACCAATGTCTGCTCAGCTTCTGGTGAGGACTCAGGAAGCTTTTACTCATGGTAGAAGGTGAAGAGGGAGCAAGTGTGTCGCATGGCAAGAGAGATGCCAGGCTCTCTCTTAATCAACCAGCTCTCCTAAGAATTCAACAGAGTGAGAACTCACTTGTTACTGTGGGGAGGGCACCAAGCCATTTGTGAGGGATGTGTCCCCATGACCCAAACATTCCCCACTAGGACCAGCCTCCAACACTGGAGACACATTTCAACATAAGATTTGGAGGGGTAGATAGCCAAACTATATCATAAGTCACGAGTTAAGAAAAATAAGTCAATAAAAAAAAAGACAACTGAAGGGCAAATGATAGACAATGTACAGAAGAGAAACTCTGTCTAGTCTGTAAATATATAGGAAAACGATCAACTTCACCAGTATTCAGAGAAATGTGAATTAAAACAAAAATGAGATGCCATTTCATACTCCTCAGATTAGTAAAATCACTGAACATCTATAGTACTGAGTATTGGTGAGGCTACGGAGGAAACTGTCCTCTTGTAAATTATCTGTAACTTTTATGAAGAGCAGTTTAGAGATATCCAGTGAAGCTGAAAATGCATGTGTCCTAAGATTCAGCACTTCCACAACCAGTTGTGTTCCCTAGAGATTCTCTCCATCATGTGTGACAGTGGTAAAAAATTGATGCAAGATAAATGCCCATCAGTAGAAGAATGGATGGTCAAACCTGGCATACTTATGTGATAAAATATTTTACAGTAGTTAAGTCGTAAGCTATATCTGGTTGAACAGTAAGATCTCAGAAACAGAGTGTAGTGAATAAACCAAGCTGTGGAATTACACGTACAGATTGATAACATTTATGTAAATTTTTCAAAAATGCAAAAGACTATAAATCTATTTTTAAATATATATGTATATGAAAACATATTTTTAAAATAAACTGGAAGGATACACACCAAATCCATGATAATCATTGCTTAGCAAAGAGGGCAAGGGGAAAAGAATGGCAATGGAGGGCAAATTATTCCTCTGTTTTGTTTTGTTTTTTTAATTTTTATTTTTTGAGATGAAGTCTCGCTCTCTTGGCAAGGCTGGTGTGTAGTGGTGTGATCTTGGCTTACTGCAACCTCTGCCTCCTGGGTTCAAGCGATTCTCCTGCCTTAGCCTCCTGAGTAGATGGGATTATAGGTGCCAGCCACCATGCCCAGCTAACTTTTTTGTATTTTTAGTAGAGATAGGGTTTCACCATGTTGGCAGGCTGGTCTCGAACTCCTGACCTCAAGTTATCTGCCCACCCCAGCCTCCCAAAGTGTTGGGATTATAGGCGGTAGCCGCCATGCCTGGCCCCCTATTTTTCTTTTTAAAGCCTCAAAAAACATATTAAAAAATGTAATCAGTTGGCAATTCTGTGTTGTAAGTGCACCAGTGTTTACAACAGATAAAACTGTTAAAACTTTTTAAATTCCTTGAAAATAAAAGAATGTCTGCAGGTGCCTTTTTTAGTGTGATAATGTCCCACTAAACTATAAAAGAAGAATATATTTGGTTTCCAGGTGTAATTATTCTGATTTTTTTTTTTTTTGCAGTTTGACATTTTCCTCAGCAGTTAATTCTAGAAATTGAATGGTAGATATTACTTCATTATCAGCTCTGTTGTGATTTGATTTCATATAGTCTCTGCCTTAAAACCATTGAATGTCATGAAACTTGTGTTTATGCAATGGCACTTTTATTTGGCTCAAAATATGGTTAGAAATATACTGGGTAGATCATAAAATGAAAACAGGAAAGCTCGCTAGGCTGCCTCAGCCTCCCAAAATACCTGTAATCCCAGCATTTTGGGAGCTGAGTCAGGCAGATAACTTGCAACCAGGAGTTCGAGACCAGCCTGGCCAACATGGCAAAACCCTGTCTCTACTAAAAATGCAAAAAATTAGCTGGGTGTGGTGGCGAACACTTGTAATCCCAGCTACTTGGGTGGATGAGGCACAATAATTGTTTGAACCCAGGAGGCGGAGGTTGACATGAGCCATGATCACACCACTGCACTCCGGCCTGGGCAACAGAGTGAGACTCTGTCATGTATGTACCTATGCAACAATTCTGCATAATGTGCACACGTACCTCAGAATCTAAAGTACCATAAACATATATATTAAAAAATGTCTTAAAAAAAAAAAAAAAAAAAAATTCAGGAAAGCTTTTACAAGGTATTCCACCTTTGAGGCGTTTTCAGTAATAATATATTTAACTTTCCTTTATTTAGGTGACATGATGACATTGCTAATGAAGAAAGACACCTTGACAGAAGAGGAAACACAGTTCTACATTTCAGAGACTGTTCTGGCAATAGATGCGATCCACCAGTTGGGTTTCATCCATCGGGATATTAAGCCAGACAACCTTTTATTGGATGCCAAGGCATGTGAATAAACTGGTGAATTACTAGGCTGTTGATTAATTTTTAGAGCAGTAGAGCTCATTTTGTGATTGGAAATCCACAACTGCAATTTAGATGATTGCTAAACATTATTTTATATAATAAGGTACTAGGAGAGGACTTGGGAATGAAATGATAACAGGGAATATGACCCTCTATCTCCCTCCATTTTCTACATTTAAAAATCATCATCATCAGATATTTATAATTTTACATTTTACTTGTAAAAATCCCAAGCTAACAATATTTATAATTGGCATTTAACAGAGGAGTTTATAATAAGGCTTTTTGTTTTCAAAGTTAATATAATCTGATTTTACTGGATTTTTTTAGGGTCATGTAAAATTATCTGATTTTGGTTTATGCACTGGATTAAAGAAAGCTCACCGGACCGAATTTTATAGAAATCTCACACACAACCCACCAAGTGACTTCTGTAAGTTTTTTTTTTTTTCTGGTTAAGATATTGTAGCTGGTTTAATTCAGTACTGTAGAGAACTGAAGGTTCTTTCCCTTTCCCCACTCCTTAATCCACTGTTTTAGATGTAAATGTGTGATTTTGTTTATGTTGAAATTAGCATTTCAGAACATGAACTCAAAGAGGAAAGCAGAAACTTGGAAGAAGAACAGGAGACAACTGGTGAGTCAACCATGTTTTTAAGAAAGAATTTTGTGCCTTGGTTCTAAAATCTTATCTGATTTTAACTTGATTATTTGTATCTTTATAATGATTACTATTTACTGCCTAACAATGATAGCTGTTTTTCTGGAATCACACAGTTTTCTTAGTTTCTCTGTTAAGTTGCCTTGCCTGTAAAGCAAAATGTTGGTTTTTACTTTATAGCTTTACAGTACTTTACTGAGCATACCTATGAGTAAGCTGTTTACTAGAAATGAGCACTTTAAATAAAACTCACTGAGGTGAATGCAATTGTATTGAATGCCTTGTGATTTCCATTTTTCATATCTGTGTTACAAATCCTGATACAACAAATATCAATCAGCAAGTAAGGTGGTTGTTGCTAAGAACTTCTTTATAAACAAAGTAAGAAGTTTGGGATGTAAACAGTGTTACAATAAAACAGATAAAATTAGAAAAAGCTGGCTTTGCCGCAGATAAACTTAATTACTCCTTTAATATAGAATTACATTATTTTTAACCCCATACTATTTCCCCTCTATAACTGAGCAAATAGAATTGCTTCCTATTCTTCCTCTTTCCCTTTGTCCTGTTAATATGGTCCATGAACATTCTGCAAGTTAAGAAAGTGCCTTTGGATTTTGTTTTCCTAATTTCTTGTAAAATGCCTGGCACATATGGACACTCTATAAATATTTGTTCAACCAAGTGATAAAAGTAAAACTAATTCAGCATTCCCTCAGGAAAGTAAATAGACTGAAAAATAGTAGTCTAATACCCTCTAAAACCAAATAAAATGACCTTTGCGTTGTTGAGTTTATTATCTCATTAACCTAAGTAGTTGCAAACTTCGTATGCTTGTAAAAAGGAAATGCTTCTGTATTTTTAAATGATACTGAGTTATGCATTAAGGAGAAAAACTTTGTTCTACTTTTAAAATGTGCCAATTTTAGATCAGATTTTGCAATTGAGAATAATTGCAGTATTTCCTATATTTATTTCCTATTTTTAAAGGGAAAAACTGAATGCTGCTTAAAAATGTGGTAGGGGAATTCTGTACCCCCCTATTTACACAATATTACTCAGGTGTGTGTTTTATTATTCCCATGGCCAACAGTCACCAAGCCTTAGATCAAGTATTTCCCAAGCGAGAAGTTAGAGAGGACTCAGTGTTTGGGACAGGAAATGTTTTTAGCACCTGGATCCCCTGCCCTCTAAATGCCAGTCATGTCATTGAGATGACAAACTTTGCAGTCACACATTTACCATTGCCCCAAGAGTACTACCCCTAGTTGAGAATTACCGCCTTGTAGAAATCATTTTTGTAAGATTTTATACAAATTAAGAATTTAAAACTGCATAGCTTCCTAATAGATAAGCAGTATCCTGGAATTACATTTCTAATGAAAGCATCTTATGCTTATTTTTGTAGTTTGTAGTTTACAAAGCACATGTCTTTTATTGTTTCATCTTCATATCAACTCTATTAGGGCAGGTATTATTATTCCAATTTTATGTAGGCAGAAGCTGAGCCTCAGAGAAACTGAGTAATTTGCCAAAGAACACATTAGTAGTGAGTGGGGAAGCCAGGTCTTCTAGGTTCAACTTTTTCATTCTATTTGAAATAGAATGAAGGCTATATATATAAATAACTTAATTGAGCTTCTTGGGGGACAGCAGAAATGGATATATTCTTATAAAATGCCTAGCACATATGGACACCCTATTTGTTCAACCAAGTGATGAAAACTAATTCAGCATTCCCTTAGGAAAGTAAACAGACTGAAAAACAGTAGTCTATAACATATTGTCTGACTCACTACCTACCACTAAGCCTTGCACATGATAAACGTGAAATAAATATAAATGAAAATTTAACACCTCTATATATTGCTTTTTCCAGTAGTAAGCCCTCCTCAGATATATATTTTTTAAATGTTAAGAATGCTGGTTTGACAAGCTGCTCCTTTGTAGGCATATTCCACAGTTGGGACACCAGATTACATTGCTCCAGAAGTATTCATGCAGACTGGTTACAACAAATTATGTGACTGGTGGTCTTTGGGAGTGATTATGTATGAAATGCTAATAGGTATGTTTTATCATTCATTTATGTACAAAATATATATATTTCCTTGAGTACCATTGTTTGAACATATTACAGATGTCATTGACTAAAATATTTGAAGTTTTTTAAACTTAATTCTGATGTCCCCCCAATGTTAAATGCATACTGATCAATACCAGTGAGTTCTCCAGGGATCCTGTTTCAGGAAGGCAAGTATTTAACCCAAACTCCCATGTATAAAAATTGTTACCTGCATAGCTTTTCATGTAAAAGGGGAGGCAGTGCTTTAAATCTTTTATTTTATTGACTTTATTAGCAATTTTATTGTAAATTGATGAATGGTGGCACTTTTGACTGTTAAATAGAGCACTTGGTTTGGTTTCTTATAGCACATGTTTGGTAGGTATAACTTCACTGATCACAAAGCTGATGAAACATTTTTTATTTCTTTGATACATAGGATATCCACCTTTCTGCTCTGAAACACCTCAAGAAACGTACAGAAAAGTGATGAACTGGAAAGAAACTCTGGTATTTCCTCCAGAGGTACCTATATCTGAGAAAGCCAAGGACTTAATTCTCAGGTTAGTGGTTAAATTCCTAGAGGAGTTCATAGTCTCTTCAAAACTTCCTAAGTACCTAAACAACTCATTTCACTTTTGTAGGGGAAGAGCGGATACCACTGATGCATACAAAGAGATCAATAAAGGTGTTTTTAAAAATGTAAACTCTTAAAAGGAAGTATGCAGAAAAAAATGTAGGAATTAAAAAGAGGGAGGAGGTCTTGTATTGCTTCAGTTACTGATATATGTAAAAGCAAAAGGTCACTTCTGTTAGAATGCAATGACCTGATTCCATTAAAGAGAAAAGGAAAAATTTTAGTAGCAGATTCCTGTCATGAAAAGTATATACGTGAAATCTTCTAAGCAAAAATTTCCATGTGTTCCTCAACTAATACAAAGTGTTTTGGTACTGTTGTAAATAGCTGGAAGGACTATAAATTGGGGCAACTTGTGGGAATAGCCACTTGGCAGCATACTATTTTTAAAAATCCCTGAACTATGTATGACCTTTGATCCAGAAGTTCTACTTCTAGGAATTTTACTTATGCAGATAGTCAGATATGTATAAAGATTTAGGTACAATATGTTTATCATGGTATTTAATATTGAAAACTATTTAAATGTTCAACAATATTGTACTGGCTCAATAGTAGACTGGCTATAGTATTTCCATATGTAAGTTTTAGGAAACAAATTTATAGAAAAATATTTAGTGACTTTGGCATATTTTCTCAGTATTTCAAGTAAAAAAAAGCAGACCTAACATAGTAACTGTAGTATCAACACAGTATTTTCAATACTATAAAAGATTAGAAGATTAGAATATTTATAGTTATCTCTAAATAATACTATTACAGATGATTTTTATTTTCTTTCACATTTCCTACAATAAACATAGTTAACATCAATAAAAAGAAAAATATCATACTGCTTTAAAAAATATTTGAAGTAATGCAGCTAGAATACTTTAGATTTAACTTGTGTATGATAATTTCTGTTTTCATGTTGTAGATTTTGTATTGATTCTGAAAATAGAATTGGAAATGGTGGAGTAGAAGAAATAAAAGGCCATCCATTTTTTGAAGGTGTGGACTGGGAGCACATAAGGTATGTTCCTAGGCTTTGAATGGGAGACGTCTCAGTAAAAACGAAATTCTAGTTAGCAATTAACTTACCTCTGATTCTGCTGGTTAAATATAAAAGTAACATATAATGTCATTAAGTCCAGTATTGTCTGGATTATGTAAGTGAGTGGGACTGTTGTGGCTATAGCTAAATGACTTATTTTAGGCTAACCTCCACTTTCAGGGGAGAACATTGGGCAGCTGTTTAAATTCTTATATTCATACTCACACAGTAAAGGCTGTTAGCATATGAAAGATGTATTTACATTTCACACTGTGAACTCTCATTTTTGTCGTTGCTGTAATATACCACATAGTGTCTCCTTAATTAATTTACAATAAGGTACAGTCCCTTCTTTAAACATTAGTTGGGGGGGGCATTAAATAATACAAGTAACTTTTAAGATTTGCTTACAGTTGTTAATTGTGAGCATTGGCCTTTTTTTCAGTTTATGGCCAAACTACCTGCAGTAGTTCAGAAGCATAAATCAGGCCACGCCACTTTCCTGCTTCCCTTTGTACTTGGAATACAGTGAAGAAGGCTTCACTGCTTTCTTAGGACTTCAGGGTATAGCGCTTGCCTCATCTACAGAAGTTGCATCTCAATGGCCTTTCCTACTCCTTTTCCCACCTCCAAGTTTGGCCATTTGCTATTCATTCTGACTGAAATGCCCTCTCCCCACTACCTCTACCCCTACCCTGCCTAGCTGGCTCCCTTGCATCTTCCAAGACAGCTTATGTGTCATTTCCTTGGTACAGATCTTCACTGGAGAACCTGCTGTGTGCTAAGGACTCTGCCTATTATTATTTTTTTTTTTGAAACAGGGTCTTACACTGTCACCCAGGCTGGAGTGCTGTGGCGTCATCATGGCTCATTGAAGCCTCGACCTCCTAGCCTCAAGTGATCCTCCCACCCCATCCCTATAAGTGGCTGAAATCACAGGTGTTGCTACCATGCCCA
>NW_016107682.1:1761702-1778977 GCF_001604975.1 Cebus imitator
TTTTTTTGAAGACAGAGTCTCGCTCCGTCGCCAGGCACCAGGCTGGAGTGCAGTGGCGCGATCTCGGCTCACTGCAACCTCTGCCTCCCACGTTCAAGCAATTCTCCTGCCTCAGCCTCCTGTAGCTGGGACCACAGGTGCACACCACCAGACCCAGCTAATTTTTGTATTTTTAGTAGAGAAGGGGTTTCTTCATGTTGGCCAGGATGGTCTCGATCTCTTGACCTTGTGATCTACCCGCCTCGGCCTCCCAAAGTGCTGGGAATACAGGCGTGAGCCACCGTGCCCAGCCCCAGGCTGGTCTTAAACTCCTGAGCTCAAGTGATCCAAGTGCCTCAGACTCCCAAAGTGCTGGGATTACAGGCGCCCAGCACACTCTGCCTATTATAATAATAGCTAGTTTTAAAAAATCATTTATTGTGTATCCAGTACTGTTCTAATTACTTTACTTGTATTTCTCATCTTATCATCATATAAGCTTTATAAAGTAGGAATTGTTATTATCCCTGTTTTACAAGTGAGGAAACTGAGGCATAGAAAAGTTAAGTAATGTGCCTACACTGGGCAGCTAGTAAATGAAAAAGCTAGAGTTGGACCCAGGCAGTTGGACTGGATCAAGGCAGCATAATGATTAAGCGTTAGTGGAAGGCCTAACTCTTAATTATTACGCTGTATAATACTATACACACACAACTTAATTGAATAGAAAGAACTATGATATCCCCCCTTTTACAGTGGGAAGGATGCTTAGAGACTGCCAGTTCTCCTGGTTTTATTTTTATTTTTTATTTTTTTTTTTAATTAAGACGGGGTTTCACCATGTTGGTCAGGCTGGTCTTGAACTCCCGACCTCAGGTGATCCGCCCGCCTTGGCCTCCAAAGTGTGTGGATTACAGGCGTGAGCTACCATGCCCGGCCTCTCCTGGTTTTATAATGAGGGAATAGTCATGGCACAGGGACTTGCCTGCCAAGGTCATACTGCTAGTTAATAACAGAAAGGTTAGATCTCAGTGCTCCAGGGTTCTTTCCACTAAACTAGGTTTATTAAATTAGCACATTAAGTATAAATGAGTTGGAATAATTCTGGTAAAAAATATATATGGTTTTATATAATTTGGTAAACTTACCGCCTAATAAATCCAATAAATATTTGTTGAAAAAACAGAAGTAATAAAAACTGATAGCTTCTTTTAACTATCTCTATAAACTTTTTAGCATAAGAAGGCATTTTCATGACTGGTTTCTTTTTTTTTGAGATGGAGTCTCACTCAGTTGCCCAGGCTAGAGTGCAGTGGCATGATCTCAGCTCACTGCAACCTCTGCCTTCCTTGGTTCAAGTGATCCTCCTACCTCAGCCTCCCAAGTAACTGGGTTTACAGGCACGCACCACCATGCCTGGCTAATTTTTTGTATTTTTAGTAGAAACGGAGTTTCACCATGTTAGGCTGGTCTCAAACTCCTGACTTCATGATCTGCCCACCTCAGCCTCCCAAAGTGCTGGGATTGCAGGACTGGTTTCTTTTTCACTATCTTTGATTCTCTTAAAATTTATATGACAGAAGTTTTTGTATTCACATTTCATCACAAATAGTCCCTTCACCTGTGTGCCCCTCATTTCCCCAAATGATTTTTAATTTATGGATTGTTACTAGAATTCTATTCCTAAATCAAGAAGGATCAGTCCTTATAATATCTCACATACTTTATACAATTATACAATCTTTTAAATAAAACCTCTTTTACTTTTCATTAGCTCACTTTTTAAAAATAGTATGAGAAAGTCTTGGTACAGAGATATAAAATGGCAAGTAGATGGGGATGATTAATGGGTAAAAAAAGGAATGAATAAGACCTACTGTTTGATAGCAGAAGAGGGTGACTACAGTCAATAATAACTTAATTGTACTTTTTTTCATTTTTTTCTTAGCAACACTTAAAGTATGGAAGAGAAAATTGTACATTTTTAAATAACTTAGAATGTGATTCGATTGTTTGTAACTCAAAGGATAAATGCAAGAGGGGATGCACACCCCATTCTCCACGATGTACTTATTACCCATTTCATGTCAGTATCACACTGTCTCCTGATCCCTATAAATATATATACCTACAACATAATCATAAAAATTAAAGACAAAAAACTTTTTTAAATTCCAAGTAAATGAAAACATTTTAATAAAAAATTATACTCAACTATTTTGAACTCCCTTTTACTCTTCTCAAATCCACAATAAATTTCCTTGACTTTTCTAATATCTATAGAATAGTATACAGAATTTACAAGTAGAACTATTTGTTGGAGATTGAGAGTTTCAGAAAAGTTACCATGCCTACTCAATACCTTTTTATAGGGAAAGGCCAGCAGCAATCCCTATAGAAATCAAAAGCATTGATGATACTTCAAATTTTGATGACTTCCCTGAATCTGATATTTTACAACCAGGTAAGACAATCAGTCTATAATGTAACACTATTAAAAGTCTTTGAAGATGATGGCATTTCACTAATGAAATTCCTTTAATTTTTATCTTTCTAGTGCCAAATACCACAGAACCGGACTACAAATCCAAAGACTGGGTTTTTCTCAATTATACCTATAAAAGGTTTGAAGGGTTGACTCAACGTGGCTCTATCCCCACCTACATGAAAGCTGGGAAATTATGAATGAAGATAACATTCGCCCATAACCAAGAGAACTCAGGTAGCTGCATCACCAGGCTTGCTTGGCGTAGATAACAATACACTGAAGTACTCCTGAAGACGGTGGTGCTTATTGACTACAAGAGGAAATTCTACAGGATTAGGATTTCTAAGACTACTATAGGAATTGGTTGGCAGTGCCAGCTGGCTCTTTTTTTTTTTTTTTTAACATTTTATTATTTGTGTTAACTTTATTATACGAAGGTACTGGAATAAAAGGAACGGACATCCCTTTCTAACTGCACTGCCTACATGCGTATTAAGGTCCATTCTGCCTGTGTGTGCTGTGGCTTTGAACTGTAACACCTCTAATCAATTCAGGAGAAACATATCATTTAAAGCAACATAGGTTAACCTGTAGATAACACTGCAGTATTGATGTTTTACTGCAATTCTATGGGTCTAGATAATCAGTAAAAGCCATCTTCCACAGTTGGTGTTAGAACATTGCCCTATTGGTTTGGACATCTGTAGAATACACATGAAGACATTTTCTGTAATGGTTTTAAGAAATTTAAAAAGAAATTCACTGGTTCTCTAAAAAATAGAATTTATCATCAAGTTATTACACAAACTCCACAGTAGGGAGTGACAAGTTTATAATAAGAAAGAGAAAGTTTAACACCTTCACTCAAGCACTCCACTAATATATTTATGTTGCATTCAGAAATACTGATGACCTTTATATATGTAGTCTGTATACTCATAGGGAGACGTACTGTATTATATAACATGTAAAGTTGATTTTCTTGTGACAAGAGGACTTCTTTTTTAACAAGAGGACATGACATTATTTTAATTTGATTATGGTGAGTTGAATTTAAGAAATGACCATGAAGGCTGCTTGTAGAATTAGTGTATTTTTATTAAACTATTTTTTTAAATGTCAAACTTCTATTATGTAAATGGACTTGTAGAGAACAAAAAGATATTTACTTTGGTTTTCTAGAAAGTTGTTACATATCATGGCTGGTTAACTTTTATTTCTTTTGATGAAAATGTTTCCTTTGATAGTACTTGTATTATTGTGCCATTATTTTCGTATACTCCAAATGTACCAAAGATCTTCAACAGTGGATGCTCACAACTAGTAGAATTTTCCTTTCCTGTGGGAATGCTCTATTCAGACCTGACAGATCATTGATAGAGGTCGGTTTATTCAAGGGCAATATTGTTCATGTTTAGCTATATCACTGTGGTGAATATAGATGGAATTAAGGAAGTAAATGCAGGCCAGGGGGTTGTGATGAGAGGAGAGGGGAGATAATGTCAGCATCAAATTCTTTGGGTACCGCCCTAAGAATTAAATAATCTTTTCTAGCTTAATATTTTAATTCTAATTCAAATAACTCTTGAGGTTTTGGTTTCATTAGTACTAGTTGAGGAATAATATTCTAGCAAAGAATGGCCTAATGTTTGTCTTAACTGTTAATAGATGGAATTTTTTAAATATACAACAGTGATAACCATTATAAATGATCTGTGATCAAAATCTAAAGTGATGATTTGTTTGTAGGAATGTCTTCCTAATGGGGAAGAGTTGCATAGGAGCATTATGCAAATCTACAAAAACTTTTATAAATGTTGCTGCTAGGTAGCTCCACAGTGTTTTCAGAAGGCCATCCTGTTTCCTCCCACTTCCCTATTTTTGGTTTGTTTCTTTTAAAAATATTTGTTGAGTACTTATGTGTTTATCTAACAGTTCATTTCCATTTTTCTAGTGAGAATTTTTTGAGTATTTAGGAGAGAGCTATTAAACACCCCGGGGATACCTCAATTTCACAAACTCTAATTTTTCTAATTATAACTGCCTTTAATTAAAATACTAACCTTTGCTGAAGTTTTTGAGATTTCCTCACCCCACATTGCTCCCCCTCTTTATTTTTATTTTTTTAAAAAGGACAGTTTTGCTAGTGTGATAATGAATTAGGTAAGATACGAGGTAATTTAGTTCTAGTATGGTTAACTATTCTTGAAATGGTATTGAAAAATGCCATTAATTCAAATTGACAGACACTGATAAAAAGAAACTAATTTACCTAAGTTTACTTTTTAATTGCATAAGAATAGAGCATTTTTTTGTTTGGAGTTCCCTCATTCTTACTACCAGAAAGAGCTTGCAAATTGGCACTGGAAGGATAGTTCTGGAAAGCTACTTTGTTGAGAGTCTCATTCTTTCCTGGAGTTAATAGAGTGATTCACAATCTTTGAGGTTTTCTCCTCATCAAAAGCATTTCTTAAGTGCCTATCTAAAAGCAATTAAAGACTGTGTCTGCCCTTTGGAAGCTAAGAATTTGATTCATGATGCAAATTAACCAGATAATTTGCAAATTACTCTTGAGATTGAATTTTCTCTATTATACATTTCCCATATTTCAGGTGAATAATTTAATTTAAATGATAAAACCCTATCTAATCAACTGGGCATAATGACATTTTCTTTAAATTAGACTCTATTTTGAATTAAAAGAGTTTTATTATAAACTGTGTTTTTGGTTTTTCTAAGTATATAGAAAGCTTGTATAATTCAGATTTATCAATTTCCTGATTTAATGTAGACTTTGACTTTTTTATTAAAAACCTTTGTATTAAAGCAAGTTATGTTATTTTTCTTTTATGCATTTATTACTAACATAGCTTTAAATCTTTAAATGTATTGAAGCATTGTGCTGTCTGAAAATAAGGAATTTCTTATAAACCAGCTACTTCTGAATAGAGTATATAGCTGATTTAATAAGCCAGTTCGTGAATGGAAAATAAGGGTGGGGTATTAAAAATGTTCTTTGGTTGGTAAGGCCTAAGATGGGGTTTCATTTATTTCTATATTTTTTCTGTTTTTTAAATAGCTGCAGAGCTTAGTGTAAATTCTCTAAATTTTAAATATTTTTAAGTACATTTATTTTTGGTGTTTTATTGTAGAAAACCTTAGACAATTAGTCAGTTCTTTACTGACAGGAGCAGCAGCTGTCTTTTAACGATCTACAAATAAATGAATTGAGATTTTAGTCTGTAGAAGTCCCTGGCTACCAAACACATTCTCTCTTTGAATTGTTACAATTCAAAACATTCAAAATAACTGTTTTGCTACAACCATGATTATTTTATTTAAATTTATTTTCTCTTTAGAAGTGCACTTATTTCTGAAAAATCTTAGTGAAACAAATGCTTAGAACAAATATAAGACACTTGGGACTACTAGAGATATTTTAGATTTTTATGAAAAAAATGTGAGGGAATATTGCTGCTTAAAGGAATAAATAATAAAAATATATCTTAGCTATTTTTTTAAAAGCAATATAATTCAGCAGTTGTCTAGAAAAGTAATAATCAGGCTAATGAGTTTGGTGTTCAGTTACTGAGTTTCAAAAATGTTTTGGTGGCAGGACTTTTGAAGGGTAAGAATAAAAACTATGTTTACAAAATTTCTGCTGGTGAGGTTTTTTGGGTTTATTTTTGAGCTTTGAGATAGGTGTTACCCAAAACTCAAGAAAGACTACTTAATGTAAATTACTGACCAACTTTTACACTTGAAAATCACATCAAGAACAAAATATTTGAGGTTTATATTTAAAATCTCCAAATCTGTAGCTAAAAACATATTGGCTACACTTTTTAGGTGCTTATTGGATGTACAGCTTATATACAACTACCCAACTTGGTCAAAACTACTTAGCAAGCACTAAATTGATGAAAATGTGTCAAAATAGCATAGAAATATAAGTGGCCGAGGTACCATTACCTCCTGTTCTGTGGAAGACACTGACAATCATGATGACTTTTTCCACTGAGCCTCAAGGGCGCCAGTGAAAATCCCATTCAGCCTCATTTCTCTCCAACTGTTCCTTGAAATACATCGTTTCAATAATGTCATTGTAAGACACAACAGTGAAAACACTGAATGTTAAAATTTAGGCATTATAGCAAACTTGGAGACTCTAAATTTATCTTTCAAAAACATCTAGTGATACAAAGAACTTATATTTGTACACAAAATGCCTTCACTTGTTTTTTACAACTACTCTGTAATTACATAATTATCATCATTTTATAGATGATGAACATGAGGCCCAGTGATCATGACTTGCCTAAAACACAAGTAATAAATTGCCCTTGAATCCAAGTCCAGTGTTGCCTACTCTTTCAAATCATAGAGTGAACTTCATTGAAAAAATAGCTCACATGCTTCTAGGTTCTCCGGAGTATACATGGAGTGATAGGGACAGAGTTATTACTTTGCATACTTTTGACTACAAGTGACAGAAAACACAAGTAAAAATGGCTTCAATGATAAGGAAAGTTTGTATATTATGTAACAGTAAGACACAAGATAGAGAGCTTCCAGAGTAGTCATTTTAGCATCTCAGAAACGTCAAAGAATCCAAGAGCACAAGAGCAGTGGCATGCACCTGTAGTCAGAGCTACTCAAGAGGCTGAGGCAGGAGGATCACTTGAGGCCAACCTGGGCAACCATACCAAGACCCCGTTTTCCATTTTTCTACTTTGTCATGACAATTGTGTTGGCTTTGTCCTTGGTCTTGTTTTCCCAGAGAAGCTAGATGGCTACAGAGACTCTAAGCATCAAATCCTCAAACCTGCAAGGCCTTAAGAAAACAAACACTTCTGCATCTCACTGTTTTTTTTGTTTGTTTGTTTGTTTTTTTGAGACAGTCTCACTCTGCTGCCCAGGCTGGAGTGCAGCAGGCTGGAGTGAACCTCCTGGGTTCAAGTGATTCTCCTGCCTCAGCCTCCCAAGTAGCTGGGATTACAGGCGTGTGCCATCACAGCCAGCTATTTTTTTTTTTTTTTTTTTTTTTTTAGTAGAGACAGGGTTTTGCCACGTTGGCCAGGCTGGTCTCAAACTCCCGACTTCAGGTGATCCACCTGCCTCGGCCCCCCAAAGTGCTGGGATTACAGATGTGAGCCACCGTCCCCAGCCTTGCATCTCTGCTTTTTAAGAGCAAGGAAAATCTTTTCCAGAAGCATTCTAAGCAAAGTAACCCTCGCATCTTACTGTCCATGACTGTGTCATCCATATAGTCCTAAACCGGTACCTGATGGGCAGTTGATTTAAAACTAATCAAGCATCACATCCCTGCTACTGGGATGAGGCTCACCTAAAGAACATGGCCACATGGATACCAGAACCAAATTAGGATGCTTTCAACAAACTAGGTAATCAAGAGGATGGCACACAGCTTTACTGCAATGATTGTTACCTGAATCCATTGCACCTAGATTGCGGTGTTGGATCTGCTGTTGCCTACATAGGAACTGAAGGTTGGTTCATTAACGTTTTTCCCAGAATAGGACTGGGTGTCTGGACATCATACAACAGGATGGACATCATATAAACAGGCCTTGGTCTTTTTAGTGCTTTTGCCATTCCTCCCAGATCCTATTAATCAGAGTAGATAATTTATTGGTCCAACTCCTCCAGAGCTCATTATCAGAAATAGGGACCCTCATCAACTTATTTCCTCCCAAGATCCAGCCAAGGGCGGGGCGGTCTAATTACTATTAGCTCAATTGCTTTGTCAAAATTGGGAAGATGATCTTTGACTAATGAAAAACATTTCTCAGGTGAGATTACTAGCTAACATCAAGTTATCTGAATTACTTTACCTTTTTATTAAAACATTCATGATCAAACTCCTAAACACAGGAAGACTTTTTAAAGTCTCTTCCAAAGGGAGAAATTCATGGTAGGAAAGGTAAACTGTCAAAACTCAGCCTAATAACTTTTTTACTTTTTTTTGAGATGGAGTCTTGCTCTGTTGCCCAGGCCGGAGGACAGTGGCACGGTCTCGGCTCACAACTACCTCTGCCTCCCAGGTTCAAGCAATTATCCTGCCTCGGCCTCCTGAGAAGCTGGGATTACAGGTGCTTGCCATTGTGCCTGGCTAATTTTTGTATCTTTAGTAGAGACAGAGTTTCACCATATTGGCCAGGCTGGTCTCAAACTCCTGACCTCAGGTGATCTGCTCGCCTAGGCCTCCCAAAGTGCTGGAATTATAGGCATGGGCCACTGCACCTGACCTTTTTGTCTTCTTGGGTAAAAAAAATCAGGAACAGAACTTGGAGAACCCTCTTGTACCATTCTATATGATACCGAGAGGACTGAGGAAGACTTGGGATACTATATCTGCTTTAAGAGTGTTTAAAACCGCAAAAGTAAACATTAGCTGAGTCACTGACACTTATACACACATACAGACATAATCCCTGAGGGAAAAAGAAGTGTAAGCAACTCCACATAAAAGGATGTGTGTGCACAACTATTTCCTCATTCTTGTCCTAAGTTTTGTCCTTCCCTGCAGTTTGCTCAGAATTTTAGTGTATTGCTACTCCTGTCCTCTAAGAAATACTGCTTACCTCCCGCCACTTCCCCCTTGTACATACCATACTGCAAAAACTCAGACTTAAGAAAATTCATTTTTGATAAATTAAAGCAGTATTTCCTAGAGTACTCAGAGCAACTTTCAAAATCAACTAGGGAGCACATTTGAAATAAGGACTTAGTGGCCAGGTGCGGTGGCTCATGCCTGTCATCCCAGCACTTTGGGAGGCCAAGGCAGGTGGATCACCTGAGGTCAGGAGTTTGAGACCAGCCTGGCCAACATGGAGAAACCCCATCTCTACTAAAAGTATAAAAATTAGCCAGGGTGTGGTGGTGTGTGCCTGTAATCCCAGCTACTGAGGAGGCTGAGGCAGGAGAATTGCTTGAACCTGGGAGGCAGAGGTTGCAGTGAGCCAAGATCGCACCACTGCACTCCAGCCTGAGTGACAAGAGTGAGATTAGGTCTCAAAAAAAAGAAAAAATAAAATAAAGGAATTAAGGACTTGCTGTGATTCACCCCAAACCTACTAAATCATTATCTCTGGAAGTGGATCTAAAATTGTGCACATTCCCATGTACAGTGAATTTTGGGAACCACTGAGCTAATGGAAAAAGGAACTAATACCTACTGATTGGTTTTTGTGAGAATATATAAAGTAACTGATGCACAGTAGGTAAAATACAAAAGTCAGTGCTTACAACAGTGCCTGGCACACAGCAGGCACTCAATAAATGTTTGTGAACAAGTGAATTAAATGACTATTTTTGTAGGTGGCCCTGCTTTCCACCTAAGGCCAATCTCAAAATGTTTTCACTTTTAATAAAAACATAAATATGACTCCAAAAACATTGAGAAAAGGAATTCAGCTTTGGCTGAAGTTGTTATCTTCCAGGGAAATAATGTAAGAGGGTTTGCATTACACAATGAAGTTCCCTAAATATCCCTTTAAAAGGTCTCAAATTTCCTGGCAGGGTGCAGTGGCTCATGCCTGTAATCCCAGCACTTTGGGAGGCCAAGGTGGGTGGATCACATGAGGCCAGGAGTTCGAGACCAGCCTGAACAACATGGCAAAACCCCATGTCTACTAAAAATATGAAAAGTTAGCTGGGTGTGGTGGCGCATGCCTGTAATCCCAGCTTCTCAGGAGGTTGAGGCATGAGAATTGCTTGAACCTGGGGAGGCGGAGGTTGCAGTAGCCCAGATTGTGCCATTGCATTCCAGCCTGAGCGACAGAGTGAGGCTCTGTAAAAAATAAAATAAAATAAAGATACCAAATTTCCACTCCTTATGGCAGCTACCACCACCTCCTTTACCACCTCTCCCTCTTTCAGAAGTGGACTGTTCTCCAGTTACCTCTCTGCTTTTCCTTCCCTTAGGCCATGCTCAAGCTGATCTTTCCTATACCAGAAGTCCGCCATAGATCCCCCCCCCAAACACATATAGGAGAGTGTTGGCCTACTTGTTTCTCCAAACTGCACTCGCTCAACGATCTGCCCAACAAATCCAAGCGTCTTCTCCAGGATTCACACTCCACAGGATGCTGGAGCCAGGGTAGGAAGAAGAGATAATTTTAAACATTAGTAATTTATTTTCCCCAGTCACTTAGGACATCAATAATGGGTAGCTGCTTTTTTTTTTTTTTTAATTTACCATCTTTACCACTTTAATTGTACAGTTCAATGGTAGTAAACACATATATACTTTTTTTTCCTTCTTACTGTTTTCCACCCCCTCTTTCCTCCCCTTCCCGGCTTCTGTGTTATTTGCTGTTATTCATAATTGGAAACAGTATCTTCAATTTAGCTACACTCTGAAGCAGGTGTGCTTTTTTGTTGTTTTGGGTTTGGGGTGTTTGTTTTGCTGTTGGTTTTTGGGGGGTTTTTGGTCTTGGACCAAATAAAATCTCTAAGTGGCTTTAGTCACCTCCCCCACCAAACTAAGTTATATTGTTACAATCCCAGCAGGAGGTTAAAAGGACAAGAGTTTACGAGGCAGTGGTTCCTAATTCCAGATGGACAATGGAACATTTGTTCCACCTTTAAAATATTTGTTCTTGTCTGAGTACTTAGCAATGAAAGAAGATTAACAAACAAATTAAGTTAAAGGTAAGCAATGATTCCTGGAAAGCAAGGCTGTTTTGGGGCTTTTGACAGGGGAACCATGCTGACCAAAATGAACTGTGTGCATTCTATTATACAAATTATCCTGCATTCTATTATACAAATCATTCAATCACCTTTCTCACATTTTCTTTCCAAGGAGAAAATATGAGAAAACCACTCACTGGAAATGAGAGATTACCTTCCTATCCATCTGGCAAGACACTGTGTCTCTTTGCCTTATCCTATGGGATATATAGCCACTCTTTACAAAACAAAAAATCATGTCTTAGAAAGTAAAGCTCCAGAGCATAAAGAAAAGAGCAAGCAGGCTTTAAATCTGAGCAGTAAGGGGAATACCTATCAAACAATGAAAGGGTTGCACCCCATAGAATCCTGTGGGCTGGCTTTGCTTGTACGTTACCCTTTCTGCTTTTGTATTTTAGATTCTGGGTTCCCTTTCTCTTGCTTTTAGACTTTGGTGGAAATGAATCATCCTTTCTAAGAAATGGCGACTGCAATGATTCACAGGCAAGCTTACTGGGCACCACAATAGGAACTCCTAAGAAGGAGACCTAATTTTCATGATCTTGCTTCTATTATCTACTAGCTGAGAGATCCTGGCTGAAATTCTCATCATCTCTGTATTTCTGTTTCCCCACTAAGACAGGAATTAAGAAAGAGGTTGTGAGCCGATAAGGGAAAATGCACTGTAAGCAAGACCATGTATAGAATAGTATTTACATTTTAACCAGGATCTTAAGGCCCAGGTCTAATTGATCCTACCTCTTACCCCTTGGTAAACCACCTCAAAATAGCATACACTTGTCTGGAAAGCCAAGGTTTGAACACAACTCGGGGGAGCCCTCAGTGGAATTACTGTTTCTGAGTTGCCAGGAGAAGTTGGTGTTGGTAGAATTTGGGGTGGAGTTCCAAGTCAAAGCTAGGGGTGAGATGTTTCAAGAATGGTTTTGATTAGGGATGTGTCTTGGTGTGTGTTACCGAGGACAGCACAGTGTTCAGCAGGTGTCCCTTACCTCTAGCTGCATACAGTCCTAGTCCCCTGCTTAAGTCTGCAACAGTTTTCTCCTGTCATGCCTACTGGTGTTGGGAACATACTTACAAACCCCTTGCCCAGACTCTAAAAATGGCCCTAAGTACTGCCTTGAGGACACATAAGCTGCTGGTTAGGACGCTGGAATTGAGTCCTTGTAGGAAAATTATTACATGTAGGCTGGTTGCAAAGCTTGATTTTGTGTCTTCTCTATTGTTCCTTTCCTTTACTACTTCTACTAGGTTACCAAGCAATGAGTCTAGGGACTGCAAAGTTCTTAGAACTGGCCACACCATAGACAATACCCTAAATCGAGCCATGGTGACCCTCATGACCCACACATACACCTCTGGATGGCCTCCCGGAATTAGAAAATGTTTAGTAACTGGAAGACCACTAAAAGGGGAAGAATGATCCACCCCGGCAGCGCCTAATTAACTTGAGACATTCTTCTATTGTTCCTTATTCCTGCCTCAATTGATAAGGCAATTGGACTTTGTAGACGACCTTAGTCAACCTCATGACTCCAGACCCAACGACCCCCTCCCAGCTTGCAAAAACCGCCCTAAACTGTAAATTCTGTAACTTTCCACTGCCTACCCTAAACCTATAAAACCAACTCCTATCCCACCACCCTGTACTGACTCTTTTCAACTCAGCCCACCTGCACCCGGGTGAGTAAACAGCCATGTTTAGGGGGTCTCTTCATTCAGAGCGCGCTTAACAGGGACCAGTGGGAGGGCAGCGAACCAGTGTATTCTGGACACTAGCTATAAGGATGTAGGGCTGTCAAGTGATCCCCAAAAGATCTTGTTTCTGGATTTACCCAACCATTCCAGGTGGCAAAACGGCTTCCTTGGGGACCCTCTCTCCATCCTCTACACCCTCCTTTCTGCAGCTAAGCCCTTCCTTAAGCAGAAAAGAGCAGGGTCTCTCGTCCAGCACCGCCTCCCCAAGCCCAGCCCCGTGCCCTCCGCTAACCCGCCGTGCAAGGGTCTTCATTCACCCTTTACCTCTGCCCCGAGGGTCTACAACTGCAGTCTTCGGAACGCCTGGGCAAAGCCTGCTATGAGCATGGAAGCCTGTTTTCAATGGGCGGGTTGCTAGAAAGACCCGACTGGGGGAGGGCTCGGCGGGGCGGTGTCCGCGGCGACTCCGCCCTTCGCCCGGGTCCCGTTCCCGCCGGGGAGCCCCGGGGCGCCCAGAGCGGCGGGCGCCTGGCCCCAGTCCGCATGCTCAGTAGCCGCGGCCGGCCGGGCTGCGGGGAGGCGTCGGCTGCGCGCCCAGGGGCTGCGGTGGCGGTCGCCGCGGCACCGGGCAGGGCCCGCCAGTCCCCGCTTCCCCGCTCCGGAGCCGCCGCCTGGGCAGGGGCACGGCGGGCCCGGGGCTCCTCCATGCTGCCAGCCACGGGGCTGCGGAGCCGGCCGGGTGGCTCCTGCGATGGCGGCGGAAGAGGAGGCTGCGGCGGGAGGTGAGGCTGCGGGCGGCGAGACGGCCGCCCCGGGTGGGCGCGCGGCGCCTGACGCGCTGGGGGCGCCTCCGCGACGCCAGGTCTGCCCCCTGTGCCCCGAGGGAAGCGCCCGCCCCTGTTCCCTCGGGCCCGGCGTTGCCTCCGAGGGGCGCTGGGACAAGGCCGCCCCGGGGGGCACAGGTGCGGCGCGGCGCCCGGCGCGTCCTCCGGGGCCGCGGAGCGTGGGGAGGGGACCCGGGGTCGCCGCCGGCGCTCAGGACGCTGTATCTGTCGGGGTCCCGAGCCGGGTGCATTGGCGAAAGGGAGCCGGCGACGGACCCTGCACCCTGGGATGGGAGCAGCCGCCTCCTCCCACCGCTGGGAGCCCGCCTCAGCGTCGGCAAGGCTTGCATCCCCGCGGGGACTTTACGTCTCTTCTTTCTTTCGTGTAAAACAATTGTCAGCAGCCGTGGACGGAACCCGGGTCATGCGAACCGCTCCCCTCTGAGCTGAAAACACTCGCGGCTTCCCGGCTTGAGCGCGCAGGCGGGCAGGTGCGCGTGGACTGGGGGCCACACTCCGGGACCGCGACAGCCCTCCGTCAGCGACGCCTTCCACCACTGCAGCTTCAGGAAAGTCGTCAGTGGAGTTAGCTGGTTCGATGATATATTTCTGAGGTATTTTTGTGAACAGAGTAGGAAGTTTGCTGTGCTTTTTCCGTCTCGCTAGTATTCACCGGCCGTATTCTGTGGTTTCTTACAACGGGGCCTTTGGGACTACTGCTCACAATTATGGAATGATTATAAAATAGCTGTTAAGACCAATGGGAGGCAGGAAAACAGAAATAACTAAAGGAAGATTGGCAGAGAAGTTCACGGAAGCAGTTAATTCTCCCCTTTCCTTTTGGAATAAGGTGATAGAGTTTTAGATACTTCTCTGAAATAAGGCCATGAGAGGAGGTGGCTTTTGAAATTCTAATATAATTGTGGGAATTTAGATCGTGGGGAGATTTGAGAAATTCCATCGTTTGACTATTAGTAGTTTTAGGTAAATCCTTTGTTGAAAATAGAAGATGGCATGTCTGGTGTTAAGCTCTGACACCCTTTTTGCTCAGTCTTGTGATTCAGTTCTGCCCTTTACTGTCTGTGTCACCCAGGTTATTTGAATTCCCTTAGTCTATGTTCTCCCATCTGTAAAATGGAGATAACGATGCAGTCCGCTCTATGGGATTGCTAGGATTAAATGAGATATGAATGCAAATAAAATGCTTAGCCCGATGCTGAGGAAATAGTGTTTCATAAAACATTAGCTTAATGTAGTTATTAATTTACAACTCCAATTTGCTTTGTGAAATTGGTGAGTCCTGTCTGGTCCATTAAGAAAGGGAGGAAGAGAGGAAGGGGAAGGGGAAAGGGAAGGGGGGAAGAAAGAAGGAAAAAAATGCACCTACTAATTCAAAGAACAACTTTCTGCAGAGAAGTCTTATGGACTTACAGCATACAAGCTTTTAGATAAAGTTTATTGTTATTTATCTATTTTAGATAAATAGTTCATTGCTCTTTGCATATCAAATGTAAAGTTGGGAATAATAACAATTAAATTTTCTTAGTTAAGGGTAGCAATGTTTCTGTGGAGGCTGGGAGAGCCTGAAGGTATGATAAGTACCTAAGATGTCCCAGACATTTCACAAGGGGTGCTTCCGTTAGTCTTACAGCAACTTTGTGATGTAGGTGGTATCTCCATTTCACAGATGAGAAAACTGAGGCTGGCTCACAGTTATACAGCCAGGACGTGACAGAACTAGTTAAAATCCATGGCTCTCAATGATACAGCTTTGGTTTCTTTCCCATCTGAGTTGGTGGTGCTAATGAGCAAGTGTGCTCACTTCCAGACACCTGTTTATCTAAAGAGTGGTAAAAATAAAATAAAATTCTCAATGGAAGTCTCTAGGAAAAAAACAATATATGTATGTTTTTACTATTTCTCCCTATCCCCAGAGGGAAAACATAAACAGGCCTCTGGGCCAGTTGGTGGCCCTCTGCAAAACTGGCCCTAAGGTTTTTGTTTTAATAGCATAAGCCAAACTGTGGGTTTCCCCATCCCATCTGTTTTAGATGGTAAACACTGAGATTGAGCATGCTGCCAAGTGACTGGGTGTCCTGATAAATGATTCCAGAATCCTTGGAGTTAGGAAGAGGGCGGTCTTGAGGAGCAGCACATTTCCAAGACTGGTGGCCAGAGATGATCTGGGGTCAAGGCATCTGTGGGGCAGCTTTCTCACCTTCCCTTTTCTTACCATTTCATGTTTTCACCTATGATATTATAAGATTCAACTGTTTTACATGTGGTTCTGCAATTATAGTGGTTTAAATTCATTTCGTGAGTCAGCAATCAAAAGTCATGTCCCAATCAACCTTGCATAAGCTCCTGTTCCTGGCATGGATCCTTGGGCAAAATTTCAGCCAGAAATGCTTGACTCAAGATAAACTAGGATGGGCTAATTAATATTTAAGGCGGAGGAAAGGAGAGAAGGGAAGCGAGAAAGAGTGAGAGAGGAGGGAGAAGAAGGAAGGAGGGCAAGTGTGAAGTAAAGAGAGGAGGAGAGGGAAAAGGAAGAGGAAGGAGAGAGTGAAGGAAGGAGATGGAGGGGAGGGGAGGGACTGACACTCCATCAAAGTTTGACTCCAGGAAAAACAAAAACTAATGTTTAAAATGTATAGGAAGAGCCAAAATGTCAGTAGGATAAGAGTGATTTCAGTGTACTTTATCCTTGTGAAATGACTTCCTGGTTCTAAAAAGCATGGTGTTGTTCTGTGCTGTGGACACTAAGGTAGCATCCTTTTAAAATCCCCCTTTGTCATGTTCAGAAAATCATAAATGAGCCAATAACAATTCATTCTAGTAGCCCCAGTTTCAGTTGTCCCATTTAATTGAAGACCTCCACTTCTCTGCAGTGACAATTGAATTACTTGGGTGCTTGGGATCTGGGTCATTAGCATCATCATAGACAGAAGCATTACCAGGGACCTCAGAGTATGCCATGTGCCTTACAGGAAGCAAAGGTACCTGAGACATCTGCCTACTCTGTGAGACAGTGATTCCCTGCCCTGGTTTTTGCAAGTTTACTACCTGGAGTGGCTCCCCTGGTTCTAAGCATCCCATCCCTCTGTAGCCCCTGCCTTGCCCAGTGCCTCACCCCTTCCCAGTGGCAAGAGCCTGTGGGAACTAAGAGCCTTCAGTGTAAGCCCTTACTGGGACTGCAGGTGGGATATATTCTCCGTAGTAGCGTGTAGTATTTCTAGATATATACTGGTAATTTATGCAATTCTTAGCTATGCATGCCCTGCCCCACCCTGTTTCCTTCTCTTACTCAGGTGCTGTCATACTTACTGGTCCCTGACACATACTATTTATATTGTATCACACTAGGCTACAATATCCCATTTACCCACCCAGTTTTTTAACTTAAAAAAATTTTTTTTTCAGACAGCATCTCATTCTGTTGCCAGGCTGGAGTGCAGTGGCGCCATCTCGGCTCGCTGCAACCTCCGACTCCCTGGTTCAAGCGATTCTCTGCCTCAGGCTCCCAAGTAGCTGGGACTACAGGTGTGAGCCACCACGCCCAGCTAATTTT
>NW_016107682.1:1779060-1791529 GCF_001604975.1 Cebus imitator
TCCCGGTTCAAACAATTCTCCTACCTCAGCCTCCCAAGCAGCTGGTATTACAGGCACGAGCCGCCATGCCCAGCTAATTTTTGTATTTTTTAGTAGAGACGGTGTTTCACCGTGTTGGCCAGGCTGGTCTTGAACTCCTGACCTCGTGATCCACCCGCCTCAGCCTCCCAAAATGCTGGGATTACAGGAGTGAGCCACTGTTCCCGGCCTAATTTTTGTATTTTTTTAGTAGAGATGGGGTTTCCCCATGTTGGCCAGGATGGTCTCGATCTCTTGACCTCGTGGTCTGCCCACCTCGGCCTCCCAAAGTGGTGGGATTACAGGTGCGATCCACCATGCCTGGCCCAACTTAAAATATTTTTAAACCTGGCTGGGTACGGTGGCTCACGCCTGTAATCCCAGCATTTTGAGAGGCTGTGGTAGTACGATCACTTGAGGTCAGGAGTTCAAGACCAGCCTGGCCAACATGGTGAAACCCCCTCTCTACTAAAAAATACAGAAGTTAGCTGGGCGTTGGTGGCGCATGCCTGTAATCCCAGCTACTCAGGAGGCTGAGGTGGGAGAATCGCTTGAAACCAGGAGGCGGAGGTTGTAGTGAGCTGAGATTGTCCCAGTGCACTCCAGCCTGAAAAAAAAGAGTATTTTTAAACTTAAAAAATTATTTTAACTTCTTAAAATCAGTTCAGTTATACAGTGTTAACACTCTCACCAGAAAATACTTAAATGGTTGGCATGATAGGACATTTGATATTTATGTAGCTAAATTATTTGTATTTCTTTTCTCTAGTCTTTAAACTTATGGTTTCAATCTCTAGATAGTATCATTACAGAGAGATTAAAAACAAAGAAGTCTGAAGGAAAAGGAAATGTAAAGAGAATCATTTTTCTACTCTATGCTTTGCATTAAAGGATATTTAGAATTGAAGGTTAAGACTATTGAAATAAATCAGTCACTTCCAAGACATTCAAAATGTTTTACTTACAACATTTCATGCATTTTTAAGTAGATGAGAAATACACTTTATCATATTTTTCAAGCATAGGGAAAGTAGAGAACCATCTACTACCCTTCTTGACCAAAGTGCCTCCACCTTTGCCCCTCTGATATATCCTCTACTCAATTATGTGAAGGGATCTCCCTTTTCCCAATATGCTGTATGCTTTCCCACCTCCAGACCTTTCCTCAGGCTGTTGGCTGTTCCTGGAATGCCCCTGCCCTCCCTCTAGATGGGCCTGGAAAATCTTAACCAATCAGGCTTGAAGGCTGAGCGCAGTTGTCACTTTTTTTGTATGTGCAGAGAAGATCTTGTGTAGGAAAATCAGTATAAGCTTTGGAAATAGGCCATTGGGCTTGCGATTTCTGGTTTCATTACTTATCAGCTATGTACACTCGGTCAAATATTAAAAACTTCTCTGAGCCCCAATTTCCTTATCTGTAAAATAGGGGTAAAATACCTAACTTGGAAGGTTGTGAGAATTCAATGAGATAATGATTACAAATTGTTTAATGAACTCTGACCTTCAACAAATGATTTTCACCTTTTCCTCATGCAACCTTCCCAGAACTTCCTCGTCACCCAAATTGAATTTATTCTCCCTTCCTATTTTCACACTGTAGTTTTTTGCGTGTGCCTATGATAACACTCGTACCTGTTTGCCACAAGTTATTTGGTTTCTTAGCTCCACATTTAAGTTTCACATTACTAGGAGGCCAGAATTGGCTCTTACTCATCTTTATAATCTTCAATTTCTTGCACCTATTAAGTGCTTAATAAAGGCTTGCAGATTTTGAATGAAGGACGGTTTAAGGTGTGGAAGGGGTTAGTTCATTCTTACAGTATCCATTAAATACACACTATTTACTAGGCAAACAGAGAAGCAGAAGTGCATAAAGCAGGTGAAGTGGTTAAAGAGCTTACAAAATCTATTAGGCTGGGTGCGAAATGCAGCCAAAATATTTGTAATACAAGATAGGAACATGGTACAACATATGGGCTGTTAGGAGTTAGCCTTCTCCCCAACATGGGAGAAATTATATCTAGTTCATGAAGGAGGGAACCACAGAAGGCTTTCAGAGAAGGGGCTAATTTTAGTATTGATAGAAAGATAACTCTTGGAGAAGCAGAATAAAAAAAATTAGGGGAAGGTGTCTTCCAGGGAACAGAGTAGGCATGGAAATGGAAAATCACCAGTGACATGTGTAGAAGAACTGATGTTAGTATCTTTTGGCTGTGGATAGGAAAACTAAAAAAGAAAGAATTGGCCTACTGAAGTTTCATCATTTTCTACTGGGCTTCCCCTCCAAGATCTGTGATGCAGCGTGGACAGTGAACAGAGGCAGCCTGTCTTACACACAGGTGATTTTCCTACTTGACAAAAGGAAGGATACATGCATCTTCTTTTTGGTTCCTGGCAACAGAGCTTTTAAATCACCTTGAAAGGCAAATTATGGCATATTTCTGATCAGTAAGAAAGCCGGAAAGCTTACTGATTCCTGGTTCCTGCCAGATGGTTGGCTCTTAGGTTTTAGTCTTCACTCCAAGTTATCTGGGCCCCTTCTTTCTTTCATCTTCTTTTCTTTCCTTAAAAGGGAACTCCTACTATCTTTTTATTTTTAACTTTTAAGTTCAGGAGTACATGTGCAGGTTTGTTATATAGGTAAACTTGTATCACAGGGGTTTGTTGTACAGGTTATTTCATCACCCAAGTATTAAGCCTAGTATCCATTCGTTATTTTTTCTGATCCTCTCCCTTCTCCAATCTTCCAGCCTCCAGTAGGCCTCAATGTGTGCTGTTTCCCTTTATGTGTCCATGTGATCTCATCATTTAGCTCTCACTTATAAGTGAGAACATGTGGTATTTGGTTTTCTGTTTCTGCATTAGATTGCTAAGGATAACGGCCCCCAGCTCCATCCATGTTCCTGCAAAGGACACGATCTCATTCTTTTTTATGGCTGCATAGTATTCCATGGTGGATATTTACCACGTTTTCTTTGTCTAGTCTACCATTTATGGGAACCTAGGTTTATTCTGTGTCTTTGCTTTCGTGAACAGTGCTGCAATGAAATATGCATGTGTCTTTATAATAGAACAATTTATATTCCTATGGTTATATACACAGTAATTGGATTACTGGGTTGAATGGTAGTTCTGTTTTTAGCTCTTTGAGGAATTGCCACACTGCTTTCCACAGTGATTGAACTAATTTACACTTCTACCAACAGTGTTTTCCCTGCAATCTCGCCAGTATCTGTTATTTTTTGACTTTTAAATAATTGCCATTCAGACTGGTATGAGGTGGCAATCTGATTGTGGTTTTGATTTGCATTTCTCTAATAATCGATGATGTTGAGCTTTTTTTAATAGGCTTCTTGGCCACATGTATGTCTTCTTTTGAAAAGTGTCTGTTCATGTCCTTTTCCCACTTTTTTTTTTTAAACTAAGATTTTTGTTTTCATAGACCACATCATTTAATAATAAAAAAAATAAAAATAAAATTGAACAAAAGGAAAAGGTGGATATAAAGTGGAACTTGTGGAAAAGAGGCAAGGGCTGCAAGACCGAAGAGACTGGGAACTGCAGGGGCCCTGGGACTCAGGAGGAGATGCTGATTCAGCTCCTAGGTGACCCAGTCCTGGCCCCAGCCGTTCCCAAGAGAAGGCTGTGAGTACCCAGGGAGGTGGTAACCAGGATGGAGGAAAAATCAGAGGACTAGGGCACCTGGCTGTTCCCCATCTCTGGCCAACCTCCTCCTTGCCTAACCTAGCTCTTGCTTCTCAGACTTAATGGGAAATGAGAGGGAGCGGTGGGCTAAGTCCCAAAAGATAGGTTAAGGTAGTATGTTTAGGGGGGAAAGGATGGCTACTGTTCCATTTGGTGTGTATGCAAGGACAGGTGGTGTGAAAGACTCTTGGCTCCAGGGCGGTGGAGACTGTACCTATCCCTCTGTGCCTTTGCCCACTTTTTAATGGAGTTGTTGGCTTTTTTTCTTGTAAATTTGTTTAAGTTCCAAAGAGATGCTGGATATTAGACCTTTGCTAGATGCATAATTTGCAAAAACTTTTCTCCCATTCTGTAGACTGTCTTTTCACTCTGTTGATAGTTTCCTTTGCTGTAGAGAAGTTCTTTAGTTTAATTAGATCCCATTTATCCATTTTTGCTTTTGGCATAATTGTTTTTGGTGTCTTGCATAATGAAATCTTTGCCTGTTTCTATGTCCAGGATGGTATTGCCTAGGTTGTCTTCCGGGTTTTTATGGTTTGGGGTTTTACGTTTAAGTCTTTAGTCCACTTTGAGTTGGTTTTTGTTTATGGCATAAGGAAGGGATTCAGTTTCAGTCTTTTGCATATGGCTAGTCAGTTATCCCAGCACTGTTTATTGAATAGGGAGTCCTTTCCCCATTGCTTGTTTTTGTCAGCTTTGTTGAAGATCACATGGCTGTTGGTTTTTAGCCTTATTTCTGAGCTCTATTCTGTTCCATTATTCTATGTGTCTGTTTTTCTACCTCTCCCATGCTGTTTGGTTACTGTTGCTTTGTAGTATAGTTTGAAGTTAGGCAATGGTGATTCCTCCAGCTTTCTTCTTTTTACTTAGGATTGCTTTGGCTATTTGGGCTTTTTTTGTTGTTGTTGTTCCATAAGAATTTTAAAACAGTATCTTCTAGTTTTGTGAAGAATGTCATTGGTAGTTTGATACGAATACTATTGAAACTATAAACTGCTTTGGATAGTATTGTAACTGGGTTTTTTTTCTTGGGTGCTGGTGAGGCACAGCTCCCCCAAGAGAATGCTGTGGGTTCTTGGTCTCCAATCTCTTAAACAATAAGCGACAGGACCACCGCAGGTGCGCTGTACGCTTGTAAAAGTGAATATCGGACCCAAGAAGTGTTGCAGAAAGGTGATTTTATTTAGGTAAAGAGAAGAAGAGAAAGACTTCCACGAAGAGTGTGAAAGGGGATTCCAGAGGGGAAATCTCAGAGGGGAAAAGGACCTCCCACCATGTGAGAGGGATTCCAGAGAGCTGGAAATCAAGTGTGGGCGAAGGAGCAGGGGAATTTATCCTGGGAGACATTCCCACCTTCCCAAGTTCCTCTGGCCAGTGAAAGGAGTTCCTTTAAACAGCCGCTGGGGTGATTGACTCTTAGTTTCTTCCTGCGCCTGTGAAATTCAAACATAAACCATTAAATCTCCCAGATGGAGAGAGATGGGTTGGGGGCATGGCGCTGGGAAATTCATGCCCTTAAAACTACGCTCCCTTATGGACCCCGAAAAAGAACACCTTCCCTCAGTATGTCCATTTTAACAATATTGATTCTTCCTATCCATGAGCATGGAATGTTTTTCCATTTGTTTGTGTCATCTCTGATTTCTTTGAGCTGCGTTTTATCATTCTCATTGTAGAGGTCTTTCTCCTCCCTGTTAACTGTGTTCTTTGTATTTATTCTTTTTATGGCAATTATGAATGGGACCACATTCCTTGTCTGGCTCTCAGCTTGACGGTTGTTGGTATCTAGGAATGCTGGTGATTTTTGCACATTTATTTTGTATCCTGAGATTTTTACTGAAATTATTTATCAGCTTAAGGTGCTTTTGGCCCAAGACTATGGGGTTTTCTAGATACAGAATCATATCATCTGCAAAAAGGGATAGTTTGATTTCCTTTCCTCCAACTTGAATGCTCTTTATTTCTTCCTCTTGACCGACTGCTCTGGCCAGGACTTCCAATACTGCATTGAACAGGAGTGGTGAGAGAGGACATCCTTGTCTTGTGCCAGTTTTCAAGGGAAATACTTCCAGCGCTCATTCAGTACGATGTTGGCTATGGGTTTGTTATAGGTAGCGCTTATTATTTTGAGGTATATTTCTTCAATACCTATTCTGTTCAGGATTTTTAACATGAAAAGGTGTTGAATTTTATCAAAAATTGATAATCATGAAAAGGTGTTGAGATAGTCCTGTGTTTTTTTGTCTCTAGTTCTGTTTATGCAATGAATCATATTTATTGATTTGCATATGTTGAACCAAACTTGCTACCCAGGGATAAAGCTTACTTGATCATGGTGGATAAGCTTTTTTGAAGTGCTGCTGGTTTTGGTTAAGGCAGCTACTTCTGTCTTTAAATACACTTCACATTCTTCTGAAAAGCGTAAATACTATTTCATTTATTTCCATGGCAGCCTGTTGGGAAACTTTCTGCATTTATTCAGCATAATGACCTGTGTTGTTCTTCCGTTCCCATCACCCTGTGCCCTTGATAGGGGCATGTGCTCCAGGCATGCTTGCAGAAAAGAACTTAACAATGCTCACAGACTTTTCCTGTGCAGCTGCGTGGGGCAAAGCTGAAGACCCTTAGCCTTAACTTCCAGTACAAACACTTAATGAAGGTTTATAAACAATAAGAAATCCAGTGCCCTGCATCAGAACATACTCCTAATATGAAGAGAGCACTCATGGAAACACCTAAGTGTGGTGACAGGAGAGTTTTTTTTTTTAAACAGAATCTCACTCTGTCGCCCAAGCCGAAGTGCAGTGGTGCAATCTCTGCTCACTGCAACCTCTGCCTCCCAGGTTCAAGTGATTCTCATGCCTTAGCCTCCCAAATATCTGGGACCACAGTTGTGTACCACGACAACCAGCTAATTTTGTATTTTTTTTAGTAGAGACAGAGTTTCACCATGATGGCCAGGCTGGTCTCGAACTCCTAGCCTCAAGTGATCTGCCCACCTTGGCCTCTCAAAGTGCTGGGATTACAGGCATGAGCCACTGCAACCAGCCAGTTGTTCTTATTTTAATTCAGTTACAGTGCAGAGGATCTCTGGCTTAGAAGTTACTTGTAAACAGAAACTCTTTCTATATAGCAAATACATCATCTCTTTTTCTTAGAAGCAGAGAATATAGGGAGAATATATTATTGTGTCTATAGAATACTTAAGCTGTAAGTATATTTTATAGAAATGAAGATTTTAAGAGCTAGATCAGTATACATCTGATCTGTAGATTGAATTTATACCATCTATACAGTAGATGGGATTGAAATTGATTGAATACTTGACAGATTGTGTTATCAATAGATTTTAAAAGGAGTAGAAGATTATCAAGATTAATAGTTGTTTTGTTAAAGATCTAGAGAAAAGTTTTGATGAAATAATGAACACAATCTGCAGCTCTGTCTTCTCTCCTTGAACATGTATCAGCTCCCTGGTTGGAGAAATAAATTTCCTCTGTGAGTTTTCATGGCACCCAAAGATAGGCTGTGCTTACGCTACCATGGAAACAAACAATATTGCATTGTAGGTAGGCCATCTTTTCTATAACAAGTCACTGGGGCAACCACTCTGACCTAGAAAAGAGAGACTAAATCCAATTTTCCATGCATCATGCTGCTAGTGGCTTCTTTAGGACAATTCTCCTTTTCTTTGGTTTTCAACTTGAAAGTACTTTTGGCTTATCACTTCCTTTCAACAATAATCATAGCCACTTCTGTGGTATGTAGTCATAGCCAAAATAGCCCGATCTTAGAGAGATGTTCAATTCACACTTCAAAGCCTTGAAGGCATCCAGGGCAAATTATTTAGCAAAAGGTTTAGAAATAATTTTCATTAAATATTTTTTAGGAAGCAACTTTGGATTATGATCAACATGGTTACTAGGGCATAGTATGCCTGGAGTGTATTAAAGCCCTAGATATCACTTTGGGTTTTATTGCTTTTAAAATCTACATTGTTAAACATTGTATTTGTAAAACTTAAACATTTGCTTGTCGAAGTGTCCTGCTTCCTTTTTTTAAAAAGCCTCTTTCCTTTTTTCTAGAATAATCACCACTCAGTGAAAAGATAGACAAATACTTGTATGAACACTGATGCTTTTTTCCCCCAAAGTTAAACAGAAGGTGTCTCATCTTGTTGCTACTTGAGTTGTTAGGAATTACCTATCTTTTGTAGGCTTTGTGTAGAATTTGGCATATCCAACATGCCTGACTAATGTGAATCATGGTAATGGCCTACCTTGTGTCTACTGTTTGCTCATAACCTGCAGGAATTGTATTTTGTTGAGCTGTATTTTCCAGTATATAATAGTAAACTCGCTGTAGACCATCCAAATCTAAATACGTTTTTGTGCCATTGGAAAAACCTGCTGATGTTGGAAATGTTAAACCCTGCATTCTACTTTTGCATGGGGATCAATCAGCCCTAGAACAAGTTAGGGAACTTTTCTGTGTTGATATGGAACTGAAATTCTGATGAACTGTGATTTCTTGCTTTTGCCCATCCCTGGATTAGGTATAATGCCTATGAAATGCTGGCCTTTTCTGGAATGGTCATAGTCAGGGAAACATTCTTCAGTGCTTATATCATTCTGATTATATTCTGCATCACAAATGAGTGGTTTCCTCCCTTGATTCCAATTTCCTTATAGTCATCATGAGTGTTTCTCCTCCCTCTTTTCTCTGTTTCAAAAGCTCAGCATCTATAACCCTGTCTTTGGTTCTGTTAAAAAGTTAAAATTCCTAATCTTTATTGAGTATTTACTATGTGCTCGGTGTTCTAAATGCTTTGCATGGCATAACTCATTGAATCATCAGCAACTGATGAGGTAGGTACTATTGTTAACCCATGTTTCAGATGAGGAAACTGAGGCATAGAGAATTTAAGTACATTGCCTAAGGTTAAGGTGGCAGAACTAGGGCTTGAACCCAGGCAGAGTGGCCTTCAGAGCTTTTAACCTTGCCCTAGATTGCATTCCTTTAGTGTCTACACATTTGGATGTGGTTCCATTTCTGTGGAGTGCTGATGTCTAAAACTTCTGGGAGGGAGTGTAGCATACTGGCCTAATTTGACTTTGAGGGCATCTGAGGTCTCTCACTTAACAATTGCGTGACGTTTGGCATGTGTATTAGTCAGGGTTCAACCAGAGGAGCATAACCAATAGGAGATACATATTAAGAGATTAATTGCAAGGGATTGGTTTATGCAACTGTGGGGCTGGCTAGGCAAGACTGAAACCCACAGAGCAGGTTGTCAGTAAAGGCTGACCCTGCTGTTCACAGGTGGAGTTTCTTTTTCTTGAAGGAAGCCTCCCCTCTGCTTTTAAGACCTTTCAACTGATTACATCAGGCCTACCCAGATTACCTGGGATAATCTCCCTCATTTACAGACAACTGATCATGGGCTTTAATCACATCTACAAAATACGTTCATAGCAACACCTAGTCTGGTGTTTGACAGAATAACTGAGGACTGTAGTGTAGCCAAGATGACATAGTGAAGTTGCTTTATTTCTCTGAGCCTAGGCTTCCTCACATGCTAAGTGGGGATAGTAAACACCATAGACCTGTGAGGATTGTATAAAATATGTAAAGCATATAGTGCCTGGCATGTCAGGATTCAGTAGCAGATGATATTATTTGTGGCAGTGTTGGGGATGCCAGCAGCTGCAGCTGTGGTCCTACCTACAGTAGTGACGGCCTCGTTTTCATCACTCTCTTGGTTATTCTTGTTCACTGCAGTGGATGGTTTCCTAACCAGTATTTCTGCCTCAAACTCTTTTAAGCCATCCACATTTTTTTTCTCAAGGCTATCGTGAAAGGCTTAAAGTAGCCCACTACTCTCCAGCTTTGAAAAATGTCATGTTGAAATCCAGATCCACTATGTTTATAGATTTCCTCAATCAGTGCACACTACAACTGCTTCCCCCCGAGATGCTCCCTGCTCACATGCTAGAAGGTAGTGCTGGGGAGTGCTGCATTCGGCAGTGGCATTGAAATTCATCCTAAGTGTTTTTTATTCCTTTTCAGTTTCTGTAGTAAATGAGGATGGGACATGCATGAGAACCGTTCTAAGTTCTGTTTTTTTCTCTCTTATTTAAACTGAGATGTAAAACACAGCTTGGCGTATTATTTCACCACCCTGAGCCTAAGTTTTCTTAGCTGTAAGATAAGTAAATTGGACAAGATAATTTCTTTTTTTAATCGTTTATTTTATTGAGACAGGGTTCACTCTGTTGCCCAGGTTGGAGTGCAATGGTGTGATCACGGTTCACTGCAGCCTCCACGGCCTTGGGCTCCAGTGATTCTCCTGTGTCAGCCCCTGCCTTTGGAGTAGCTGGGACCACAGATACGCACCACCATGCCCCGCTAATTTTTGTACTTTTTTTTTTTTTGTAGAAACGGAGCTTTGTCATGTTGTCCATGCAGGTCTCCAACTCCTGTGCTCAAGCTATCTGCCCATCTGGGCTTTACAGAAGTGCTGGGATTATGGGCAAGAGCCAGCATGCCTGGCTGATAATTTCTTTTGTTCCTTTTTCCTTCTTTTATTGCAATTAATCTTTTATTGCAAAGTAAGAAAACCAGATATGTTTTTAGGATTTTCTCCAAATGTTTAAGAGCAAGACTAGTTTATTTTTCACTATCAAACCAAATATTTAAAAGGCAATACTTATAGTTTAATCAAATAATAGATTTTTAAAATTAGCCCAAAAAGCCTTCCGCCTTTCTATTCCATCAGATGAGAGACAATGTGTGAACAAATGAATGATCTTTGGAACCATTTTAGTCTGTTGGACTTGATAACTGTTTTTGTCCTTATTCTGAACTGCTTGTTCAAATTCAGCTCATACTAAACTCACTGCCATGTTTCTGACCTTTCTGTCTTATAAACTTTACCTTCCTACTTATTCCTACTTTATCTTATCTCTTGAATGTGATGATTAAAACTTTGTGTTTTTTTTGTTTGTTTGTTTGTTTGTTTTCTGAGGTAGAGTCTCATTCTGTTGCCCAGGCTGGAGTGCAGTGGCGCAATCACGGCTCACTGCAACCTTCTCCTCCCAGGTTCAAGTGATTCTTCTGCGTCAGGCTCCTGAGTAGCTGGGACTACAGGTGTGTGTGTCACCACACCCGGTTAATGTTTTGTATTTTTAGTAGAGACAGGGATTTCTCCATGTTGGTCAAGCTGGTCTCGAACTCCCGACCTCAGGTGATCCACCCACTCAGCCTCCCAAAGTGCTAGACAGGCGTGAGCCACTGCCCCTGGCCTAGACCGTTGTTGTCAAAGTTTTACTTCTATCCTTTGCCATGGTTCTCACTTTTCTTTGGCTATGTGGCTGTTGTCCACCAATGCTAGAGAGAGCATTCTCTTCCCATAGTCTACTGTCAGACTATGGCTCCCAGTTGATGTCATGGTTTTTGAAAATACACTTTAAGACTCTTCAAATTCAAAATCACAGGTGTATAGTTGCGATGGTTCGGATGTTTCTCCCCTTCAAACCTCATGCTGAAGTTTGATTTCCAGTGTTGGAGGTGGGGCCTAATGAGAGGTATTTGGGTCATGGGGTGGATCCTCCATGAATAGATATGTTCTTTCTTGGGGGTAAATGAGTTCTCACTCTATTTAATTGTTTGTTAAAGCTGGTTGTTAAAATGCCTGGTGCAGCCTGACCCTCTTGCTTTCACTCTCCCCATGTGATCTCCGCACATTCTGGCTCTTCTTTACCTTCTGCCTTGAGTGGATGCAGCCTGAGGCCCTCACCAGAAGCAGATGCCCCATCTTGAACATTCCCACTATCAGAATCATGAGCCAAATAAACCCTTTTTCTTGATAAATTACCTAGTCTCTATAGCAACACTAAATGGACTAAGAGTAGTTTAGTACAGTAGTCAAGTATGAGATGGACCCAGCATCTTTGGCATTGAATGTCACACAGGGAAGTGATATGGCTATGTACATCAAAACTTCAAGATTACGTGCTGCATTTTCTTCACTGTATGCATAAATGATATTATTTCTCAATAATTTTGGCCTTCTCCTTCATTGGCCTATGTCAACAGAGGCATTCAAAACGTTTGATTAATACCTGGTAGAACTGCAGGATACACAGGAAGATCTATTAGATTTTTGGGTTCCATGAAGGATTAGTCTCTTTTGTCACCATCATATCACCAGCCCTCAGCTCAGCATCTTGTTCATAGTAGGTGCTGGAGGAATATTTACTAATTGATCTGCAGGACGTTATAGGACCACAGCTGAAAAGTACCACCCACTCACATTTGGTGGCCATCCAAATAGGGGAATGGGCTAGCTTTTTTTTTTTTTCCCCATTTATTTATTTTACTGCATTTTAGGTTTCGGGGTACATGTGAAGAACATGCAAAATTGTTGCATAGGAACACACGTGGCAGTGTGATTTGCTGCCTTCCTCCCCATCACCTACATCTGGCATTTCTCCCCTTGCTATTTCTCCCCAGCTTCCCACCCCCCACCGTCCCTCCCCTGTTTCCCCCCAACTGACCCCAGTGTGTAGTACTCCCCTCCCTGTGTCCATGTGTTCTCATTGTTCAACACCCGCCTATGAGTGAGAACATGCCGTGTTTGATCTTCTGCTCTTCTGTCAGTTTGCTGAGAATGATGGTTTCCAGGTTCATCCATGTCCCTACAAAGGACCCAAACTCATCGTTTTTGATGGCTGCATAATATTCC
>NW_016107682.1:1796414-1816536 GCF_001604975.1 Cebus imitator
TCTCTTCTTTATAGGAGCTCAAATGGTGAGCTGCGAGCTCTGTTGTTGTTCATTCAGAGCTGCTGGGCAGCTACTTTTGGGTCTGCTGCAGCAGAACTCATAAACTGCTTTTTGTTCCCAGGTGCTCTGTCCCAGGGATTTTCGGGCTAGCTTTTTAAAAATCATCCTTTCAACCAGGTTGTACTGCAAACTGGAAAACTGGTTTAAATATATTCTAAGGTTTAGACCATAAACATCATTTTTCTGATGTTCACGCCCATGCACTTGGTTTGTTTTACCCTGAGTGCCATGCCCTTAGGATCAGCTAGGAAGAAACAACCTTAGTATGAACTGTGCAAGAGATCCAGGGTACTTGCTGATTTTAAGGCCGTCTTTAGTACACAGTCCAGTATGAGCAATACAAGCAAATCCACATCTAACCTTAAACATGCTCTAAAATGTATGTGCTGTTGCATTGAGCAATCCTGGGAGATTCCCTGGCCTATCCTTACTGGTAGGAAAGATGTGTCATTATCAGGTAACAGATCCCCTGTGGCTCATTTTAAATGGTGAGGCTAGCACAGCATAATCTGTGGGGCTCTCTGATACCTTGGCATTGTTTACAGTTTTACTCCCAGACTATTTACCTCAATCCAGATTAGTTACATTTTCCCACCTGCCGAGTGATTGTCTGAGTCTATTCCAACCATTCGTATCTCTTTCCTCATGTCAACCTTTTACTTTCCTATAACTCTGCCTGGGCTCTCACTTTGCCTGAGTTGAATATGGCTATAGTGAATAAATTCCCTGCTGTTCTCTCTTTGGCTTTTTTGTTCAACATGATAGCCAGTCACTTGGCTTGAAGATGTTGATGTTCCTGTGGTCACTTTTGCACATAGCCTGCTTTGGAGAGGCTTAGGGAGGAGATAGATATAATCTGGATCTAGAAAGATATTGATAGCATGATAGCAAAATTGATAGGGTGATACCAAAGAAAATTAAACTTAACAGAAAAAAAGCTAACATGTTTTTCTTTTCTTAAATGAAGACATAATGAAATGTACAGACGTGGCTTAACTTACCTAAAGCCATTTTTTAGATTTCAAAATTCTCTCCTCACTTTAAGGTTATGACTATTCACATATATATATATATATATGTATGTTATACTTTTATGGTTTTATTTCTTTACATTTAACTCATATATCCATCACAAATTGATGATGGTAAATAGGAGAAATAGAGATTTAACTTTTTCTGAATACCCTTATAGAATTGGCTTAACACAAATTATTGAATAATCCACCATTTCCTCAATTGTTGAGTGTGGGCAGTGTGTCAGGGATTGTGTTAAACTGGAAATAAAAACATGGTTCCTGCCCTCAAGGAGCTATGCCTGGTGAGGAAGACTGATTAGTAAAAAGAGAATTAAGTGAAGTGGGATGAGCTCAATGATGGCATCAATTACAAATGCCACTTTATAATGTCTGAGGGTTCCCAGGTGGCAGGTTTTGATGTTGTGAAACGGTGGGTAGAGAGGACTTCTTGTAGGAGGGAACATCTGACTTTATCTTGACAAGTAAGTATAAACTGAGTAAACCTGAATTTAGAACAGGGAATTCCAGGTGAGGAGAAGCAGAGCCATGGGGGAACCTGAGATGATTGGGCAGTGTCATGCAGTGCTCTGAGGCCATTGCCTGGGTTAGGAGTGAGAGTAGCATGGGATGAGGCTGATGGGAATGCCTCATATTTCATATTTCATGTCATTTTAAACTCAGTGGGACCCATAGTTGGGTTTAAAGCAATAGAATGAAATAAGCAAAGCTGCTGTACAATAATTAAATTGTTGGTAGTTTGCATATTGAGTATTCTCAAGTGTACTACTTTTAATTCACAGCAGTGCTTATGATTTTGAATCGTGTTTGTCTGATTATTGATGGTTTCATATTGCCTTCTTCAAAAGAGGAAGGAAAAATTTATGTTTCATTAATTATATGAGGAGTTTCATGTGGAAATCTGAATTACCTTGCATTATAGTTCTGATTTAATGTTGCTCCACAGCAGTCCTACCCCTTAATTTCACTCAGCTTTGATATTTACACCCTTCAGTCTGACCATTTATATGAAGATGGAAATGTACACTAGTGTCCGTTTGGATCTTACACCTGGTCATGAGCCCACTACACTGAACTCAGATAAGTAATTAATGTATTACTGAATATCTGCCCAACATAAGTTCATAGATTCCAAAATCCTTAAACATTTGTCTCAGTGTTTTTTGTAAACACTCCATGAGGTCACTCTGGTCTTTATTATAACTTCTATATTACAGATGAGGAAATGACCACAGAGAGAGTAAATGACTTACCTAAAGCCATGCACAGTGAGTTAGGGGAGCTGCTGGACAAAAATGCTCTTGCTGTGCCTGGTGCTGCCTTTTTGCCTTTCAGTCCATGGTCAGCAGAGGTGGTGAGCTCCTCATGTTGGGTGTGAGACCGTGTTCTCGTTGTGGCAGGGGCTTGCACCTGAGCTTGAGCTAGGCATCCTGACCAGTGGATATTTTATGGAGTTCACACAGTTATTAAGTTCTTCCTTTAGAAAAGTCCTCAGAAGTTGGTATAGGTTGTCAAAGTCTACTTAGTCACTCCCTGTGAAAAAGCAGGTGCTTTTGGCAGACGACCAGGCTGTTCCCTGCCTCCAGCAACAACCCTTTATAGACTCTTTGATGCCACAGTTATTTCTAAAGCATTAAACACAGCACCAACAAATGCTTTCAATCAATTATCAGGTATGGAATATAGGCAATCAAAGCCATGTGGCTACCATTTTCTGAAATGAGTACACTTATCCCTCACCACAAAGGGAATCATCTGTAGACAGGCGATGCTTTTGGAAGGCTCTTTCTTAAGTCCCTTAAATACTTTTGCCAAGAGACCTCTCTTTCACAGTACAGGAAAAGGGCCAGTCTGGAATCTTGTATTTGATTAGAAACTTCCTGTCCTGACTGTTTGGGAAAACATGAAGATGTTCCACGGAAGTGGCTCAACATGGTCTCATACCTTTAGCAACACAAAGTTCATAGCATCAGCTGTCCATAGTTGTTCTTTGGGTTTAAAAAACAAGAAGAACCATGTACATGGCTCTTGGAATAGTGATATCAATTTATCCTTTCAAAGAAATGCCCAAGGTTGTAAATAACACAAGAAAACTTTTTAGTATATTTGTTTTTTTTGTTATTGTTGACAGGGTCTTGCTCTCTCACCAGGCTGAACTGTAGTAGTGCAGTGGTGCTATCTCAGTCACTGCAACCTCCCCCTCCCAGGTTCAAGTGATTGTCTTGCCTCAGCCTCCTGAGCAGCTGGGATTACAGGTGTGCCGCCGTGCCCGGCTAATATTTTTAGTAGAGATGGTGTGTCACCATGTTGGCGGCTGGTCTCAAACTACTGACCTCAGGTGATCCACCTGCCCCGGCCTCCCAAAGCGCTGGGATTACAGGCATGAGCTGCGACACCGGCCTTGTTTTTCTGTTTTGTTTTGTTTTGTTTTTGAGACAGGGTCTTGCTGTGTCACCCAAGCTGGAATTGCAGTGGCATGAACACAGCTCACTTCAGCCTCGTCCTCCTACACTCGAGGGATCCTCCTGCCTCAGCCTCCCAAGTAGCTGGGACTACAGGTGTGTGCCACCACACCCAGCTAACTTTTTATTTTTTTGTAGAGATGGAGTCTCACTATGTTGCCCAGAATGGTCTCAAACTCCTGGGCTCAAGCAGTCCTCCTGCCCTAGCCTCCCAGAGTGCTGGGATTACAGGCATGAGCCCCTGGCGTCTGGCCTTATTTTTCTGAATTTGAAAAAGTAATGTCTGTTAGTTGTAGAAAAAGAAAAGGTAAATTAAGAAAAATATAAATGTCTTAACCATGTCTTTTATTTTCTATATTCTGATGCTTTGATATCTGGGCCTTGCTGACTTTGGAGGGACTGTCCCTCCCAGGATTACCCAATACCTAGAGATAGTAGACAATTTGCCCTTGAATACACTTTTCAAATATAAACCAACTAGTCCAGAGCCCACTACCCAACCATCTCTTTTATTGAGCCCTTACAGTCTGGGCTTCTATTTGTCTAACCTAATCACCTCAGAGTCAGATACCAGATCTCTGTGAAGGGATAGCCCCTGTTCCCCAGAGTCTGCTGAAATTATTCGAAGTAGCCAATTCCAAGCTTGCTTAGCCTGCCTCACCTGTTCCTGCAGAAACCAGAATCAAGTCTCTTGCCCACAGTTCTCTCTCTTCCTCTAACTGACGCAGTGCTTCCCCTGTGGCACCCTCAGTGGTGTGGCGTGCACACTCCGCTTGGGAACAGCAAGTAACAGTCTACCTTTTCGATGGCAATAAATGTCTCCTGATTGGTTGACCCTACTTTATCTCAAATTTCTATTAATACATTATATTTTAAAACTAAAGTGAATAATATGCCATATAAAATTTAATATCTTTAAAGCATTTACTATTTCATAAATAATTTGAAAATATTGTATTTAAAGTCAGCAGAGGACTCCATCACATTACACCCTAATTTTTTTAGCCATTCCCTTGTTTGTCAAAGCTTTTAGATGGTTTTCAGGTTTACACTGCTGATGTATTTTTCCTAATTTCTTTGTACAAAAGTGTTTATGTATATCTTTAATAATTTTAGGATAAATTCAAAGAAATCGACTGCTAAATCAAAGGACAGCATGTGTTTGTGCCCCTGGATATAATTTTTCAAATTGCCTTCTGGAAACATATAGGATGTGCATCCCTAATCTAAAAATGCAAAATCTGAAGTGCCAAAAAATCCTAAACTTTTTGAGTACTGACATGACACCACAAGTGTAAAATTTCATACCTGACCTCATGTGACAGGTCAGAGTCAAAATGCAGTCAACGTCAACAAATTAGGCGTTGAAGGAACATACTTCAAAATAATAAGAGCCATGTATGACAGACCTGCAGCCAACATCATAATGAACAGGCAAAAGCTGGAAGCATTCACTCTAAGAACTGGAGCAAGGCAGCTGGGTGTGGTGGCTCATGCCTGTAATCCCAGCACTTTGGAAGGCGGGAGGATCACCTGAGGTCAAGAGTTCGAGACCAGCCTGGCCAACATGGTGAAGCCTCATCTCTACTAAGAACACAAAAAAATTACCTGGACGTGGTGGTGCATGCCTGTAGTACTAGCTACTTGGGAAGGCTGAGGCAGGAGAATCACTTGAACCCAGGAAGCAGAGGTTGCAGTGAGCTAAGATCATGCCACTGCACTCTAGCCTAGGTGACAGAGGGAGACTCCATCTCAAAAAAGAAAGCAAGAACTGGAACACGGTAAGGATGCTTCCTCTCACCACTCTTATTCAACATAGTCCTGGGAGTTCTAGCCAGAGCAATCAGGCAAGAGAAAGAAATAAAAGGCATCCAATAGGAAATAAGTCAAATTATCTCTCTTTGCTGTTAATGTGTCTCTACCTAGAAAATCCTGAAGACTCTGCTAAAAGGTCCTAAGCTGATAAATAACTTCAGTAAAGTTTCAGCCTACAAAATAAATGTACAAAAGTCAGTAGCATATTCATACTGCTAAGCTGAGTGTCAAATCAAGAGTGCAGTCTCATTCACAATAGCCATAAAAAAAAAAAAATACCTAGGAATACAGCTAACCAGGGAGGTGAAACATCTGTACAGAATTATAAAACACTGCTAAAAACATTCCATGCTCATGGGTAAAAAGAATCAATATTGTTAAAATGGCCATACTGCCCAAAGTGGTTTACAGATTCAGTACTATTTCTATTAAGCTACAAATATTATTTTTCACAGAATTATAAAAAACTATGCTAAAATTCATATGGAACCAAAAAATGAACTGAGAAATCCTAAGCAAAAAGAACAAAGCCAGAAACATCATACCAGCTGACTTCAAACTATACAAGGCAACAGTAACCAAAACAGCATGAGACTGGTACAAAAACAGACACATAGGACAATGGAACAAGTTAGAAAACCCAGAAGTAGAGCTGTACACCTACAACCATCTGATCTTCGACACAGTTGACGATAACAAACAATGGGGAAAGGAGTTCCTATTCAATAAACTGTGCTGGGATAACTGGCTGGCCATATGCAGAAGATTGAAAGTGGACCACTTCCTTTCACCACATACAAAAATCAACTCACGTGGATTAAAGACTTAAATGTAAGAACTAAAACTAGAAAAACCCTAGAAGAAAACCATTGTGGATGTATCCTTTGGCAAATATTTCATCATGTAGCCTCCAAAAGCAATTGCAACTAAAACAAAAAATAGGTAAGTGGGACCTAATTAAACTAAAGAGTTTGTACACAGCAAAAGGAACTATGAAAAGAGTAAACATGCAGCCTGCAGAATGGGGTAAAATATTTGAAAATGATGCATCCAAAAAGGTCAACTATCCAGAATCTATAAGGAACTTAACCAGCAAAAAACAACCATATTAAAAAATGTGAAAAGGACATAAACAGACGCTTCTCAAAAGAAGACATACATGCAGCCAACAAACATGAAAAATGCTCAACATCTTTAATCATTAGAGAAATGCAAATCAAAACCACAGTGAGATACCATCTCATGCCAGTCAGAATGGCTATGATTACAAAGTGAGAAAATAACAGATGTTGGCAAGGTTGTGGAGAAAAGAGAACACTCACACACTGCTGATGTGAATGTAAATTAGTTCAGCCACTGTGGAAAATAGTTTGGATGTTTCTCAAAGAACTTAGAACTACTGTCTAACCCAGCAATCCCATTGCTAGGGATATACCCGAAGGAATGTAAATTGTTCTGCCAAAAAGATACATGCACTCTCATATGTTCATTGCAACACTATTCACAATAGCAAATACAGGGAGTCAACCTAGATGCTCATCAGTGGTTGACTGGATAAAGAAAATGTGGTACATACACCATGGAATGCTACACAGCCGTAAAAAAGAACACAGTTGTGCCCTTTGTAGCAACATGGATGGAGCTGGAGGTTGTTATCCTAGGCAAATTAACACAGGAACAGAAAACCAAATACTGTTATATTCTCACTTATAAGTGGGAGCTAAACATTGAGTACACATGGATACAAAAGGGGGAATAATATACATCACAGCCTGCTTGTAAGTGGAGGGTAGGAGGAAGGGTGAATGAGGGTTGAAAAACTACCTATTGGGTACCCTACCTGGGTAACAAAACCATTTATATAGTAAACCCCAGCAACGTGCAGTTTATACATATAACAAACCTGCACATATATCCCTTGAACCTAAAATGAGATAGAAAAAAACCAAAAACCCCTCAGTGTTACATCCAGAGCCCTCCACGAGCTAGGGCAATCTACCTTTCAAGCTTGATCTCGCATCAGTTTTATGTTGTGGCCACCCATACTGATCTTGCTATCCTCCAATAGTCCCTATGTCTTCTTTTCTCTAAGTTGCATGTATGTCTTACAAAACATGATACTTAGAAAAGTTACTTACATAACATGATACTTAGAAAAGTTTGGAACAATATAGGAAAGTAGAAAGAAGAAAAATCCTTTGATTGGCTACTGAGATGAAACTCCTGGGAACATTTCATTGCTTTTTCTCTCCCTTGCAAATGGCATTATTTTTGTTTCTTGTTTTTTCATAGTCTTTCATCCTTTTTAAAAATTGATAATTACATAAGCATTTATTTTTTATTTCCTGGGGGAACAGGCGATGTTTGGTTACATGAATAAGTTCTTTAGTGGTGGTTTCTGAAATCTTTGTCTACCCATCACCTGAGCAGTATACACTGCCCAGTGTGCAGTCTTTTATCTCTCACCCCTTCCTCCCATTCCCTATGAGTCCTCAAAGTCCGTTGTATTATTCTTGTGCCTTTGCGTCGTCATAGTTTAGCTCCCACTTATGAGTGAGAACATAGGATGTTTGGTTTTCTATTCCTTAGTTACTTCACTTCAAATAATTGTTTCCAATTCCATCCAGGCCACTGCAAATGCCATTATTTCATTTCTTTTTATGGCTGAGTAGTATTCCATTATGTGTATGTATGTATGTATGTATGTGTATGTACACACACACACACACCCCACGCACACACACAATTTCTTTATCCACTTTTTGATTGATGGGCATTTGGGCTGGTTTCATATTTTTGCCATTGTGAATTCTGCTGCTATAAACATGCATGTGCAAATATCTTTTTTATATAATGACTTCTTTTCCTGTGGATAGATATCCAGTAGTGGGAAAATAAAATACTTAGGAATATACCTAACCAAGGAGATGAAAGACCTCTACAAGGAAAGCTACAAAGAACTGCTGAAAGAAATCATAAATGACACTGACAAATGGAAACACGTCCCATGCTCATGGACAGGTAGAATCAATATTGTGACAATTACCATATTGCCTAAAGCAATCTACAAATCAATGAAATTCCCATCAAAGTACCACCGTCATTCTTCACAGAACTAGAAAAAAAATCCTAAAATTCATATGAAACCCAAAAAAGAGCCCACATAGCAAAAGCAAGACTAAGCAAAAAGAGCAAATCCGCAGGCATCACACTACTTGACTTCACACTATACTGTTAGGTCATAGTCACGGAAACAGTAAGGTACTGGTATAAAAATAGGCACATAAAGCAAAGGAACAGAATAGGGAACCCAGAAATAAAGCCAAATACTTATAGCCAACTGATCTTCGATAAAGCAAACAAAAACATAAAGTGGAGAAAGGACACACTATTCAACAAATGGTGCTGATATAATTGACTAGCTACATTTAGGAGAATGAAGCTGGATTTTCATCTCTCACCTTATACAAAATTATCTCAAGATGGATCAAGGACTTAGGACTATGACCTAAACCATAAAAATTCTAGAAGATAACATCAGTAAAACCCTTCTAGACATTGGCTTAGGCAAAGACTTCAAGACAAGAACCCAGAAGCAAATGCAACAAAAACAAAGATAAATAGATAATTAAACAAAAACCTTCTGCACAGCAAAGGAAATAATCAGCAGAGTTAATAGACAACCCACAGAGTGGGAGAATGTCTTCGTTATCTCTACATCTGACAAAGGTTAATATCCAGAATCTACAAGGAATTCAAACAAATTAGCAAGAAAAAAACAATCCCATTGAGAAGTGGGCTAAGGACCTGAATAGACAGTCCTCAAAAGAAGATATACAAATGTCCAACAAACATTTGAAAAAATGCTCACCATCAGTAATGATCAGGGAAATGCAAATCAAAACCACAATGTGATTACCACCTTACTCTTGCAAGAATGACCATAATCAAAAAATAGTAGATGTTGGCAGGGATGTGGTGAAAAGGAAATACTTTTACACTGCTGGTGGGAATGTAAACTAGTACAACCATTAAGGAAAACAGATTCCTTAAAGGACATTTTCTGTATTTATAAAATTCATACGCATCATTTTAAATGATGGCATAGGATTTTACTGAATGCACTTGCTACCTCCTATTCATAGTGTTCTTGAAGCCTAAACTGCCTATCCAGAAAAATGTGTTCAGATGTTGCTCCTTTCCCCAAAACGGAATTAAGTGCCCTTATCTTTGTGTTCTTCCAGCACAAGCGTGTACCTCTATCTAGATCTAACTTCATTCTATATTTGGTTAATATGTCTGTGCACTTATACATGCACAAAAATATACATGATTATAAACTTCTTGAGAGTAGGTATTAACTCTTAACATTTTAAGGTATCTACCACCTGGATTAGGCTCTTAAATACTGTGAAATATAGAATAATTTTTAATCTCTGTTGAGCAAAAGCTTTTTCAAATGTAATTTATGTATAATACTATCTGTACTATGTATAATACCATCTATGCATGGCATAGTTCTTGAATAGTGCCAATTAATACTTCATTGCTATTTTTCGTGTGACTAAGCATCTTAATGTGTCAATAGTAAGAAACAATATTTGGTTTCCATTTTAGTGCATTAGCACAAACCTATAAAACAGTGACTGCTTGTCATTCTAGAAGGCTTTCCAGGATGCCAGATCCTGTACCACACAATGCCTTTTTTCCAAAGCAGACAATCAAGTGTCTTTTTTCTTCTGTGAAAGAGAAATGATAAAAGTGACGTAACGGTAGAAAGTAAGCCTCCTTGTTTGTGAAGTAGGGATAGCAGGGACTTCCATGTTTCTTGTTGCAGAAACGATGAAACGCACTGTGGCTTCAGCCCAGGAAGATGAAACTGGAAGTTCTGATTTCACATCTTTCAGATTCTCTTTTGGATGTCCGGGGTAATAAAGTGAATGTAACTTGGTCTCTGAACAAACCCACAATACTTGCTGTGGGGCCAGGCATGGTGGCTCATGCCCATATTCCCAGCACTTTGGGAGGTGGGAAGTTCGAGATCAACCTGGTCAACACAACAAAACCCGTACAGAATTTTTTTTTTTTTTTAATTAACTTGGTGTGGTGGTGTTTGCCTGCAGTCCCAGCTACTTGGGAGACTGAGACAGGAAGATAACTTGAGCCCAGGAGGCAGAGGTTTCAGTGAGCCATGATTGCACTACTGCATTACAGTATGGGCAACAAAGTGAGACCCTGTCTCAAAAGCAAACAAACAAAAACTCACTGTGTCAGGCACGTGCTAGGATTTGGGGATAAAGATAAAGAAGCCTGCTGTGGTCCTCAAAGGCTTTCCAGTATTGGAACATATAGCCTTATGAAAGATCTCATAAACCTTTCCTCTGCCACTTGTGTTGATTCCATGAGCTGAACACCATTGGAATCCAGAGGAGCAGGATCTTAATGAAGCAATAAATAGAAACAAATTAGCCGGGTGTGGTGGTGTGTGCCTGTAGTCCCAGCTACTTAGGAGACTGAGGAGGGAGGATGGCTTGAGCCCAAGAGGTGGAGGTTTCAGTGAGTTGAGATTGTGTGACTGCACTCCAGCCTGGGTTACAGAGGGAGACCCTGTCTCAAAAAAAGGAAAAAAAGAAAAGTACTAGCAGCAGTAAAATGTAAAAGAGAAGGCATTTAGCACTGAGAAGGGTACAGCATCATTTTTGTGGTATTCTTGACCAAAGTGCACAATCTAAATTTAGTCATGAGGGAATGTCAGACAAACTTAAGCTGGAGGACATTCTACAAAATAACTTCCCAGTACCCTTCAAAAGTCTCAAGAAAGACAAAAGAAGCCTAAGGAATGTAATGTAATGACAGATGAAAGGAAACGGAGGACAGGTGTCAGGTGCTAAATGCATTGTGTGATCATGGATTGGATCCTGGACCAGCAAAAGGACATTAGGACAACTGACAAAATTTGTATAAGATCTGTAAATTAGATAATAATTGTATATCGGTGTTAATGCCCTGATCCTGATAATTATGCTGGGGTTAAGAAAGACAGTATCATTTGGGGAATCTTAGTGAAGGGTATATGGGAATTTTTTACACTACTTTTGCCAGCCTGAAATTATTTCAGAATAAAAAGGTTAACAGCTTTATAATTAAAAATAAAGCAACAGCATTAACTCAGTGGCTTTTCCTGACACCTTAGGCTTCTACAATGGCTCACCAACAATGTCAATGCATTTTTGCTGGGCTAGTTACTTAATTAGCATCCACGGGCTTCTGGTTTTCAAACAGATTTCATGTACATTCTTACTTGATTCTGAAACAAATGTGGTTTGTCGGAAATTTCCTCCATCTTCAAGAACCAGGGTTGGTTATGTTAAGTGATTTGTCCAAAAAAAAAAAAAAAAAATTACTAACAAGGTAGTGGGTAGATGGGACCAAAAAGATTTTCTGGGTTTGGACTCTCAGAAGTTAAGAAGCAAATGCCATTTTCATTTATCAAGGAAGTAATTCAAATGTTTACACAGAATAAATTATTTTTAATCAAAAGTTATTTAAAAGATAATGAAAATTTATAGGAATTTTAATATATAACACACTATTGGCTATGAAAGTAGGTAATAGAACAAAAGTTTTAAAGTTTTATGAAAAATGATTTTTTCCCATCCTGCCATGGCTTCTGTGAATGTGTGTGAGCGTGTGCGTATATGCAGTGTGTATTTTCTTTCAAGCAGAATGTCAAATTCCAAATTTGAACCCTTTTGTAACTATGAGCCTACACCAAGTGGCTACTTGGCTTCCCTAGGTTATGACTTCCAAACAGCTGCTCATTTCTCATAATTTATTTTCCTCCTTGAAGAATTGATACAAAATAGTAGACCTTTGAAATATTGCAAGATTGATTACCATCAGCAGGGAGACAGACATAGAGTGGAGTGAGATTTAATGCTAATCTCTTTTTAAGTCAAATCATAAACTTCCTTTGTAAAAAGGCAATCACAATGTCTTTGTTTAACCTAAATTCTGTATTATTTTATTGAGTGTTAACACATATTACATTCACCACTGAGAAGTGACTCAATTTGGCGAGGAAAGACAATATCAAAATATTAAATCATATATCTCCAAAATGAGTTATATAAAAATGAAGCTGAACTTCAGTTCCTAACACATGGTCTCATCTTCTGCAGATATATTTGTGGAGGCAGAAAGTCAAGTAAACTTGAAGGTTAAAAATGAAATCTTTACTCCTTAAATTATGAGTCACCTCCTAAAAAAAATAAGAATCCACAGCATGGAGATTATTTCCAAAGAACAGATCCTTTCAGCTAAAACTAGTCTCACTAACTCAGATTTTCGTTTTGCTTATAGAAAGCCCTCTATTTTGAATGCACTTCTACTGATGTAGAGTCAATGGAACATAGCTAATAATAAGGCAATATTCCCCACCCATTAAAGAACTTAAAGATCCTTAAAGCTTCAGATTTTTATTTTGTGAAGAGAAGACTGTTCTGCCTGCCTAAATATAATTCACATTTCTTATTTAAAGGTTGATAAGGAAGTAGGCTAGAAACGTGAAGATCATGCTTCCCAGAATGGGAGACAAAAAAAAAAAAATCTTCATTTTATTTCTGTCTCTGAACTTATGTGAGGGAAAGAATGTGCTTACAGTGTGTGTTGGACGTAGAGGGAATGGCTGGGGTCTGGTATTCCGTATTCCAGGGTATGCTATGGTTTAATGGGAGTGAGATTTTCCTTTTGATTTGTCATTTGATAAAAAAAAAAATCTCTGCACTTTTTCTGTGGAGACAGATGGTATTCTGTCATTCAAAAGCCATTAGAATGAAGTCTAGGAGCTGAAACCATATTTGAGCTCATGTGGTATGTGTTGATTCTGAACTGGTCGCATTTAGAGAATCCAGGCCTAGAAGTCTTGAGATGTCATAGACTGGAAACTTAATTCCCAAGTGATCCACAATCACTGGTATAATTATTCTCCCCACTTGTTTATTCTGAGATCTATTATACCTGTGGAAATGGGAAAAATAATGTGTGTTGTTTAAAGAGTAAAGATATTGATCTGTCAGAGACGCAGAACATGAATTCCTTAGAAGTCCCTGTGCATCCCTCATGGTCACCCCCCACCCCACTTTCTTTTCCCAAAGAGAACTACTGTTCTGACTTTTGTCTTAACTACCCGTTGCTTTTCTGTGTAGGGAGATATCTCTATACAAAAAAACTCTAAAAACCTAAAAAATTGATTATTTTACTTTTTTTTAGTTTACTTGGTTTTGAACTTTATATAAATTATTTAAAACATGCAGTATGTTTTTGTGACTTTTTTCCTCTCAGCGTTATGGATTTGTGTGTGTGTGTGTGTGTGTGTGTTTTAATTTAGAAGACAGGGCCTCACTTTGTCACCGAGGCTGGAGTGTAGCATGCTCACTATAACCCCCAACTCTAACCCTCCTGCCTCAGCCTCCTGAGTAGCTAGGACTATAGGTGCACACCACCATGCTTGGCTGACCTTTAAATTTTATTTGTAGAGACAGTGTCTCACTGTGTTGCCCAGACTGGTCTCAAACTTCCAGCCTTACGTGATCCTCTTACCTTTGCCTTCCAAGTCTCCATGTTGGGATTATAGGCATGAACCACTGCACCTGACCAGCATTATATTTTTTGATTCATCCATGTTGAGTATAGCTGGATTTCATTTTTGCTGCTGTTAGTATTCCATTCAGTAAATAAGCAATATATCCATTTTGCTGATGGAAATTTAAAGTTTCCAGTTTTCTCAGGTTTTCTTTGTTGTTCAATTACAAGCAATGGTGCTAAGGCATTTCTTGTACCTGTCAGCTCATACACAGTAAGAATTTTTCCATATACCTAGGAGTGGAATACCGTCATATGTTATGTATGTGTTCACCTTTCTTAGGTAACGCAAAAATGGTTTCCAGAGTGGCTGTACCAATTTACATTCCTGCTAGCAGAGCATGAGCATTTCCGTTGCTCCACATCCTCACCAACACTTGATATTATCAAGTTTTTCAACTGTAGCCATCATATATTAGTGTATCAGTACAGTTTCTGGAGCAGTTTCCTGGTTACCAGTGAGATTGAGTATTTTTTCATCCATGTGTTGACAACTAGAATTTCTTGTATGAAGTGCCTATTCAAGTATTTTATCCAATTTTCTGTTGAGCCATTGGTCTTTTTCTTTTTTTTTTTTTGACATGGAGTTTCGCTCTTGTTACCCAGGCTGGAGTGCAATGGCGCGATCTCGGCTCACCGCAACCTCCGTCTCCTGGGTTCAGGCAATTCTCCTGCCTCAGCCTCCTGAGTAGCTGGGATTACAGGCACATGCCACCATGCCCAGCTAATTTTTTGTATTTTTAGTAGAGATGGGGTTTCACCATGTTGACCAGGATGGTCTCGATCTCTTGACCTTGTGATCCACCCGCCTCGGCCTCCCAAAGTGCTGGGATTACAGGCTTGAGCCACCGCGCCCGGCCTTTTGGTCTTTTTCTTAATTGATTCAAAGCCGTTCTAATCTAAATATTAACCTTTTGTTGTTTATATGTCTAACAAATATCTTTTCCCAGTTTGTGGCTTATGGTTTCATTCTCTTTATAGAATCTTTCAATCAACATTAACTTAAAGATCATCACATTTAACAATCTTTTCCTTTACTATTTTTACACTTTATGTCTTGGGAATTTCTTTCTATGAAATAACACAAAATACTCTCTCCTTTAGAGTTGTCTTAGTCCATTGGTGCTGCTGTAACAAAACACCTTAGGCTGGGTAGTTTATAAACAACAGGTAGTTATTTCTGACATTTCTAGAGGCTGGGAAGTCCAAGATCAAGGCACAGGCAGGTTCAGTGTCTAGTGAGGGCTGCTCCTTCTGCTTCTGCGATGTCATCTTCATGCTGCATCCTAACTTGGCAGAAGAGGCAAAGGAATGGAAAGGACAGACTTGTCCTCTCAGTCCTTTTATGGTGGCACTAATCCCATCTGTAAGTGTGGAGTGTGCATGGCCTAATCACCTCCTAGTGGCCCTACCTTTTAATATTATTGAACTGGGAATTAAGTTCCCCCATGAATTTTGGAGGGACACAAACATTCAAACCATAGCAAAAGTTCTCTATTTTTGTTTTTTACATTTAGGTCTCAAATCCAACTGGATTTGTTTTTGTATTTGGTATAACACAGGGAGTCCGGTTTCATTTCTTCCACGGAAAAAAGCAATTGGTCCCAGACCATTTATTAAAAAGTGATTTTTCTCCACATTGATGTGAAATATCACCTTTGATATTTAGCAGATGTGCATATATACATATCTGGACTCTTTGTTCTCTTCCATTTATCTATCCTCATACCAGCATTACACTGTCTTAATTATTGCGGTCTTTTTTAAGTCTTGAGGTCTGATAGGGCCAGTCTTTCACCTTTTCCTTGACTATGCATGACCCATTGCTCTTCTATATACAGTTTGCATAGTTGTATATTCCTCTCGAAAGGGTCCACCAAAAATTAAGTATTTTGAGAGGAATTGTGCATTTATTTTAGGAGAATTTACATCTTTAGCATATTGAAGCCTCCAATTCAAAAGCCTCGCATATCTTTCCATTTATTTGGATCTTTTAAATGTTTGTAAATAAAGCTTTATAGTTTTTTTCCATAAAGACCTTACACATTTATTTGATTTATTCTTTAGATACTATGTATTTTTGAGATTATTATAAATTCTATGTTTTAAGTATCATTTTCTTACTACTTGTTACTTTGGATAGAAAAGCAATTAATTTTTATGTATTGATTTATATACAGCCAACTTGATATATCCTCTAACTTTAATGATTTATATGTTGATTATTTGGGGTTTTTTATGTAGTCAATTATATTATTTCCCAATAAGAGAAAAGCAATTTTATTTCTTAATTTTATATTTCATTTTTATTTTTCTTGCCTTACTCTACTGTGAGGTCTTATAATATAGAATTAAATAAGGGTGTTCTTGTTTCTGATCTTAAAAAGAACACTTTCAATATTTCTTCCTTAATATTTCTGCATTTATTGAAATGCTTGTGTAGTTTTCCATTTATCTATTACTGTAGTAAGTTATATTAATTAATTACTAATATGAAGCTACTCTTGCATTTCTAGGATGAAACTGTCTTAGTCATAGCAGATGATTAGTTTTATACATTTCTGAATTTTGTTTGACAATATTTTGTTAAGATTTTGTATTTTTTTTGTGAATGAGATTGGCCTGTAATTTTCCTTTTGAGGTTTTAATACCAAAATTATGTAAGCCTCATTGACAAAGAAAAGTTGGGGGTCAAGGTAGTCCCTCTTTTTTCATATAGTGAAATAGTTTGTGTAAGGAAGAATATAGGAATATTCAGGTTTTTATTTCTTTTTGTTTCAATTTTGTAAGTTAAAATTCTGTAGAAAATTTCCCATTCCTTCTAAATTTTTAAATATTTAGCATGATTTTCAATGATATTTTATCTTTTAAATTAATAGAGAATCTAAATTATGACCCCATATTCATTACTATTTTTATTTGTACACTTTTTTTCTTTGAAAAACCTTGCCATAAAGTTGTTAGCGTTTCCAATCAGTTGGAAGAAACTGTTTAGCTTTTTTGATCTGCACTCTTATGTGTTTATATTCTATTTCATTATTTCAGGTCTTATTTTTATGATTTTCTTTTTTCCAGTTATTTGGATTTATTTTACTGATCTTTTTCTGATTTCTTAAATTATTAAATTTCAATCTTTCTTTTTTTAAACACTGTTAAAATTTCACTCTAAGTAATGCTTATGCATCTCCACACATTTTTATGTGTAACGTTTTTATTATTTAATTCCAAATATTTTGTAATTTAACATTTGAATTTCCTCTTGTCTCATGAATTCTTTGTGGGTTTCTTAATTTACAAAGTTATAGGGATTTTCTGGTTATCATTTTGTTACTGGCTTCCAACACAATTACACTGTAATCTGAAAGTTTTTTATCTATGATATCAATTTGTCAAAACCTTTGAGACTTGGTTTTTGGTCCAGTATATTGTCAGTTTTTATAAATGCACCATAGTTGGCCAAAAACAATTAACACTGGTGTTTCAAGCTGCTAGGCATAGTGGTCCATATATGTCTATTATTATCAAGTTCACTGATTGTGTCAATTAAATCTTCTGTGTCATTATTTTTAGTACTTGATCTGTCAGTTACTGTTAAAGATGTGTTAAAAATCTTTCACTATTATTGTAAACTTATTACATTCTACTTGTAAATTTGTTATATATTTTCAATCTGTGTTATTAAATACAAATTACTTTAAACTTTTTATATGCATTTTAATATGAGAAGTATAGTTAATTACAGGACTCAAATTTAGACTATAGGTTATTTTGGTTCAGTGATTCTGATTTTTATATTTTGTAAAACATTTAATAAACCTCACTTGAGGCAAAAAGGATTTTTTAAAATCACACTTAGCAATTCAGAGTTAAAAATATTACTGATGTCTCTTGACCTTGTTAACCCATTTCTGGGATACTATCCAAAATAACCAGAAGTAGATAAAACACTTTATATACCAAAATATGTATTTGTACTGGCAAATAAAATTAAATGTAGATTTTAGCAATAGGAGAGTGGTTAAATAACTGGACACAGCTACATGATAGTGTATTATGCACACATTAGAGTCATCTATAAGAATTTGTGATAAAACTGGAAAGTTATTATGTCACAATGATACATAAATAAAGCTGACCACAGTTGGCCCCTCTTACCTGTGGGGGATACATTCTGAGACTCCCCAGTGGATACTTGGCTGCAAATAACATACCAACCTCTACATATATGAATTTTTCCTGTACATACATACCTATCATAAAAGTTTAATTTGTAAATTCAGCACAGTAAGAGATTAACTACAATAATTAATAATAGAACAATTATAATATTATGCCAGCACCATTACTGTTGTGCTTTAGGGCCACTATTAAGCAAAATAAGGGTTCTTTGAACACCAACACTGTGGTACCGCCATAGTGGATCTGATAACGAAGCCAGCTACTCAGTAACTCAAAGGCAGGTGGCATATACAGCGTGGATATACTGGACAGAGGGATGACTATGGTGTGAGATTTCATCATGCTACTCAGAACCATGTGCAATTGATAACTTATGAATGATGTATTTCTGGAATTTTCCATTTAATATTTTTAGACAGAAGTTGACTGCAGGTAACTGAAACCACAGAAAGCAAAACTGCAGATAAGAGGGACTACTATATACTGTATGATTTCAATTACCTTAATGATAACTATAGAAAAAAATTCTAAGAAGAAATATCTCAAAAGGATTGTAACATTGGTTGGTGTAACATTGGAATTGTAACATTAGAAAAAAAAATTTGTTTTTTCCTCTTTCTATTTTTCTGTGTTTCTGCATTTTCTACCATATTCAAACTTCTTTTATATGGGGGAAAAGCCTTAAAGACATGGATTAACAAATGCATATTTAATTAATATTTGAGTGTACATAATTAGTCTTTCATCCTGTGTTATGTTGGTTTTGGCTGGTGTGTGTGTGTGTGTGTGTGTGTGTGTGTGTGTGTGTGTGTATTTCAGAAGGAGTCTCGCTCTGTTGCCCAGGCTGGAGTACAGTAGCATGATCTCAGCTCACTGCAACCTCCACCTCCCAAGTTCAAGGAATTCTCCTGCCTCAGCCACCTGAGTAGCTGGAATTACAGATGCCCGCCATTGTGCCTGGCTAATTTTTGTACTTTAGTAGAGATGGAGGTTTTGACATGTTAGCCAGGCTGGTCTCGAACTCCTGACCTCAGGTTGATACACACACCTCAGCCTCCCAAAGTGCTAGGATTAAGGCATGAGCCATCGTGCCTGGCCTTGGCTGATATTTTTAAAATATCAAGATAGAAAAGTCATTTAAAATGTGTGATATGGATATGTACAAAGTAAAAGTTAATAGTTAAACTAAAGATCTTGTTTTACTCTGCTGCCCATAGGTAAAGTGTTGAGAGAGGAGAACCAGTACATTGCTCCTGTGGTTTCTAGCTGCATGAGTCCAGGAACAAGACCAACAGTTATGGGATCCTTCAGCTCACACGTGACAGAGTTTCCACGAAAACGCAAAGGAAGTGATTCAGACCCATCCCAGTAAGTGAATTTGTTCCTCTAACCTGGTGAGATCTTTGACTCTCTGAGAAGAGGAAAATATTCCTTTTAAAATCATTAATTATTTCCAAGTTCATGGTAACATTTAGGAAGAGGAGATTACTTATCTGCTCAACTGCTACCTTTGTCAATGACTGACTTGGAACTTTTCCATCCAGCTCTGAAGAAAGGTATTTAGGAGGGTCAGCTGGAATCTGAAAGAGACGTAGGAACATGAGTTTAATTTGAGTAATGTTTATGATTATGGCAAGATAATTGCCTTCCTTATTAAAATACTTATAAACACGAGGAGAACACCTTGCATGCTTGACTTAAAATAATAATTACTACTTCTCACCTTACTCATCATGTATAGGGTAACCAACCCTTGGTTATCTGTAGTCAGTTTAAAAATATACAACTCTTATTTTCCATATTTATTAAGTCAAATTGATAATAAAGTCAATGTTGAGAATACCCACTATCTTCTTATTTATTTTTGTTACCCCTGAACCTTCAGTCCTAAATATTCTTTTTTTTTTTTTTTTTTTTTTTTTTTTTTTT
>NW_016107682.1:1816666-1855745 GCF_001604975.1 Cebus imitator
CAGCTAATTTTTTGTAGTTTTAGTAGAGACAGGGTTTCACCATGTTGACCAGGATGGTCTCGATCTCTTGACCTTGTGATCCACCCGCCTCGGCCTCCCAAAGTGCTGGGATTACAAGCGTGAGCCACCGCGCCCGGCCCTAAATATTCTTTAATGACTTCCCCAAAGCTAGAGTTTATATGGTGAAAACATCAGGGCAAGCCAGGTACAGTGGCACATGCCTACAGTAGTAGCTGTGTGGGAGGCTGAGGCAGAAGGTTCGTTTGAGCCCAGATGTTTGAGACCAGCCTGGGCAACATAGCAAGACCCCATCTCTAAATAAATAGATATAAAATTTAGAAAACATTAAGGAAAAATAATGATAGCCACCTACAGCAATGCATCTTAGGCTGGTACTTTACATAAATGTGAGAGTTGATGACAATTCTCCATCATGAATAAAGGGAAAAATCCTGAGTTGGGGGTCAAGATAAGGACATAGTAAAACATCCTAGATCTTTTTTACTCAGTTCTTTCCAATACACTTTACACTTTAGCTTTAGTTCCCAAGACAGCAGAGTCAGTGTTATTGAAATATAAATACTGAAGCACTTCCCAAGCCATATATAAATGATTTGAAGGTTTTCTACTGTTTTTGTCTGTCTCTATTCTCTTAGTCTCGTCTATTAACATGGATGCTTCTGGAAACTACAGTTGATGAAGTGACTCTCTATGTAGACTATCTAGCTGTTTTCCATCCTAAATTATCAGTCAATAGCCCCCACTTATCTTGAGCTAAAAGTGACTGTTAGTTCTTTTTATTTTCTTCCTTATTCTTCAGAATCATAAGCACCACTTTTCTTTCTTGGTATCTAAATATGATTTTAGCAATTGAAGTGGGAACAGTGAATCTAGAGGTAGCCCAGCTTTGTGCCACATGGGGGGCACAGATGAGATCTTACAGTGGTTTTGGGGGTGAATTGGAAATTGAGGTCAGTGCTAGCAAAAATATAAGAAACATGCAAAGTACTGACAGTACTGGCATTTTTTTGGCAGCAAACAACCCTGAATATTATTTAGGTAACTACTCACATTTTAGAAAAGGAAGAAACTAGAACTCAGAAATGTGAAGCTGCTTGCCCTGCATCACACAGCTTGTTAGAATGCCTGATTCTGGATGTGGTATTTTCTCCACTTCACCTAGCTTCCTGTCACTGGGTAACTGGACAGAGTAGGCTACTATCTCCATTTGAGGACAGTCTTGCTGTCCATTCCCAGAACATCTGGGTAGGGGGTGACCCAAGGCCTCCTTCCTTCCAGGTCAGGAATCATGACAGAAAAAGTGGTGGAAAAGCTTTCTCAGAATCCCCTTACCTATCTTCTTTCAACAAGGATAGAAATAACAGCCTCCAGTGGCAGCAGGTAAGTCCTGGACCGTCTTTGACATACTCCCCTACTTGAAGAGGGCATAGAGTAGCACTGAAAACATATACTGATATGCTCATCATCTATCCCAGAGCTTCTCCTTTCTGCCCCAGTCCTTCCTTTATCCTACCATTTTCTATTCCCTTTAATGAAATTATGGATGTCCAAGTACGTGGTGCTGATTATGTAGTGTCCTTCCCCAGGACTCAGTGCAGGAAAGCCAGTCAATAGGTGAGAGTCAATATGTGACAGTCAGTAGACTAGGAGAGACAGAGACACAAAGGTACAAGAAACTTGTGCAAGTGGAAAAGATACAAACAATTATTTTATACCATCATAACTGCTATAATAGAAACCCTGGATACTATGTCAGCAAATAAAGTTGGGCATTTATACAAGATTTAAATACTTCTTGGAAAAGTTGACTTAAGCTAAGTTTTAAGTAAAGAATAGAAATGTGTCTACAGCCACACGTGATAGCTCATGCCTGTAATTCCAGCACTTTGGGAGGCAGAGGTGGGAAGATCGCTTGAGCCAGAGGTTCGAGGCTCCAGTGAGCTATGATCATGCCGCTGCATTGCAGTCTGGGTGACAGAGGGAGACTCTGTCTCTACAAAAATACATTTAAAACAGAAGAGAAGAAGTGATTCTACAGAGCAGGAGTGGAGAAGATATTTTAGGTGGAAAGAACAGCTATGCAGATGTACCAGTGTGTAGTTGCATACTCCTGCTCAGGAAATTAGTGGTTGTCACCGTAGAGCAGAGGGTGCACTTAGAGTGGAGTGAGCTCTGAGATTTGAGGGATAAACACAAACTAAGTCATGAAAGATCTGCTGAACTGAAGAATCTGAAAACTATCTTGCATGTAGTAGGAAAAGTGAAGAATTCTAAGCATGAGAAGAACTTGATCAGATTTATATTTTTTAAAGAATTGATTGCCTCTGCACCTCTTCATTTTTATTATGATGAATATATATATCCACACACACGCACACACGTAAATAACATGAAATTTGCCATTTGAACACTGTTAATTGTACAATTAATTGGCATTAATTTTATTCAGTATTGTAGCATCACCTCTATTTCTAAAACTTTTGCATGACCCCAAAGAGAAACTCTGTGCCCATAAACAACAGCATTCCTATCCTCCTCTCCCCACATCCCCTGCTAACCTCTAGTGTATTTTCTGGCTCTATGAATTTGCTTATTCCAGGTATTTCACATAAGTGGAATTATATGCTGTTTGTTCATTTGTGTCTGACTTATTTCACTTAGCATAATGTCTTTAAGTTTCATCCATATTACATGTGTCAGAATTTCATCCCTGTTTATGGCTGGATAGTATTCTACTGTGTGTATATACCATCTTTGATTTATGCAGTCCTCTGTTGATGAGTTATTTCCAGTTTTTGGCTACTGTGAATAATGCTGCTATGAACATTGATGTACAAATACCTGTTTGAGTCCATTCTTTTGGATATATGCCTTTGAGAGAGTTGCTGGGTTATATGATAATTCTGTTTAGTTTTTGAGGAATTGCTATACTGTTTTCCACAGTGGCTGCATCATGTTACGTTCCCATAAGTAGTGTACAAGAGTTCTGTTTTCTTCACAGCCTCACTGATACTTATTATTTTCAATTGCTTGATTATAGCCATCCTGGTAGGTGTGACTGGTACAGTCTTAGATTTTCAAAGAAACACCCTGGAAACAGCATGGAGGATGGGCTGAAGGAGGAAAACCCCACAGACAGACAGAACAACTGAGAATAGCTTTTGCCAAGGCCTGGGTTTTCTCAGCATTGACCAAAGAGCGTGGCCCTAGACAGAAAGGGCAGGGAAAGGAAGGGACATATGACACACTTAGAAGATAGGATCTCTAGGACTTCATGATTATTGATTGGGGAGAGGATATAAAGTATGCCCAAGTTATCTGTCTTGGGCTCCTAGATGGAGGGTGGTATTTTCATTCACTTAGATTGAGGCAAAGATGATGAATTCAGTTCTGGACACACTGAGAATGGGATATTTATGGAACCTTCAAGCAGGAAGTTGGACATGAGGATTTGGAGCTCAGGGTGGAGGCCTGGCCTGGAGTTAGAGATTCAGATATCATTAATGCACAAAAAGTACTTGAACTGATGATGTGAGTGATGTCACTGGGAGAACCACATAGAGTGGGGGGACTGGGGGTTGAGGATATACTCTGGGGGTTCTGACTTAAAGACGGTAAAAGACGAGGGGCAGCCTGTGCAGAATATGAGAAGGCAGCGATCTGAAGTGGGAGCGGCACACAAAAATCGAAGGAAGCACGTTTCAAAAAGAGGAACATCTGAAAAGTGGCAAATCTGGAGAATATTTTGAGATTGCGTCTACCTCTAGCTTTGTCTTTGGTTGATTTAGAAAGAATGCCTACATTTCATTCAAAATGCAGTGAAAATAGTTTTCAAGGAAACTGCATTGTGTTTGGAAATTATGTTACTGTAATGTAAGGTGCTACACTAAGAAAATGTATCCAAGTAATGTGAACATTATTAATACCAGGAAGCTTATTAAAACTCATTTGTAAAAATTTGTAAAATATTAGGATTATAGACCAAATTTACTAATTATCTACATTCGTGCTACAAACAAATTTTTTGACTAACAAGAAATTGTTTGACTAACAAGATCCTGCCTTTATTCTATTCTGCCAGGGGCCATTAAATAGAAAGATATTTGCATTTAGTAAGTACAGTATATTTGAATTTCACCGAGGAAGCAAATTCACTCAGTGAGTTCATTTGCTAAAATGCCAATAATCAAAGCAAAAACGTGATTTTAAAAGGTAAACTGACTCTATATATATGTATGTTACTTCAGTTTCAAAAGGTAAAATTTAAAAGTTTACCTTTTGAAATTGAAGTATACATATATATATACAATTGAAGTGTATATATATATACATATATATGTATATATATACATATATATGTATATATATATACTTCAATTGTATATATATATGTATACTTCAATATATATATATATACACACATATATGTGTGTGTGTGTATATATATATATATATGTATATATGTAGTCCATATCCATAGGCAACCAACCAAAAATTGAAAATATCCAGAAAAAATAAAATAAAATCTGTGTTGGACATATCCAAACTTATTTTTCTTGTTATTATTCTGTAAGCAATATAGCATAACAACAATTTACATAGTATTTACATTTATTAGGTATTATAAGAAATCTAGAGATGATTTAAAGTATATGGGAGGATGTACGCTGGTTATATGCAAATACTATGAAGAGACTTGAACATCCACAGGTTTTGGTATCTGCAAGAAGTTCTGCAGCCAGTTCCCCCGCGGATACTGAGGGACAATTATATATAATCCCAGACTGTCAGGAAGAAAATTATTCATCTGTGTAATTGTTTTCTGTTTATTCTTTTAAGATGGCTGAAAAGAGAAAGGGAAAAGAAGCTTACTTAATATGACCCTCTCTTTTGCTTTAGAGAAGCTGTTTAATTTTATTTTACAACCACACAACAGGCTGATGGTATTGAGAGAAATGGCCAGGTATGGTGGAAGGCACACCAGCCTGTGTCCAATAGGCTTCACTTGGCCTCCTACTAGTTATAGGACCTTGCACAGTCATTAACTTTACTCAACTCCTTCATCTGTAAAATGGGGACAGTAATAACTTCATCACTGTGCTGTGAGAATCAAATTAAGTGAGGAAATATTTTTGATAAAGTACCATAAATATAAAGGCTCTTTTGATTTAAACTGTAAAAAGGAAAAGCACCACTTGATTAAGTGTTTGTCTTAGTTGTCCTTTTTATTTGGAATATTTATAAGCATCTCTTCATATGTTTGATTAAATTTTCTAGAAGCATTATCTTTTTAAGTAGAAAAATATTAAAGCTTCAAAAGAGTTCAACTGAATAAAACAGTTCTAAAGTAGGCCAAACTTTTCTCAAAGCCTGAACAATGTTCATTGTTAAAAATCTGTAAAGAAGGAAATTTGTTAAGATGAATAAGAATCCTTAAAATAGTTATCCATAAATTGTACTTCTGGGAATTTATCCTAGAGTATAATTCAAGATGCACCTACTACAGTATTATTAGCCATATTATTTATGATTTTGAAAATATTAGAATGTTGAAATATCCAACAATAGCAAATGAATAAATTATGACATAACTAATCAGTGGGCTACTGTTTAATCATTTCAAATTATGTTCTTCAAGAATATTTGAAACTCTATAGGCATATGTTAGGGTGTTAAGTGAATAAGACAAGACATGAAAATTATATACTGTGATCTGAGTTTTATTTATTATATATGTGGAACACACAGAAACATTTACATGGCACCCACGCACCATGGCTAAGTTAAATAATCATTGTATGTATCTACATATTTAGGAAAGGCTGGAAGGAGACACATTAGAATATTAACTGTGATTACTTCCGAGTGGGATGATGGGTGCTTTTCCTGGAATTTTTCAAATCTCCCATAGAAATGATACATTTGGAAATATATTTTTTAAGATTACATATTTTTGAAAGCTACTCTGCCTGTATAATTTTTAAATGCTGAAAGTCTTTTATTACCACCAATGTATTTCATTTTAACAATGGTCTGGTGAGTACGTTTCTGATGCTAGGAACTATACTAATGTGAAAATTAATATTATTGGCAAGACTTCCCAGTTTTCAATATTTCTTACCATCTAGATGGATCTTTAGGCAAAATCAATTCCTTTTGATTAAAGGTCTGGGATTCTTAATCTATTTTCAGGCTGTCTTAATGCAGCTATATTAAAGTTTTTGGTTAGCCCATCAATGATCTTAATAACTTTAATGTTAATTCTATGAAAATCTTATTCTTGCTTAAGTTTGCCATGAGATCGTATCTAAATAGCATATCAGTTATTGTTTACTGTCGTTAACATAACTTTTGTTATCCTTATGGGAATGAGGTTGCCTGTCAGCATTAGGAGGAGAATAGTTCATGCACCCTAGTAATCATTTCAGGTCATTAGGTGCTCAAGGAAGCATTTACCTCTAAAGATTTTTATAGGAATTAGGATGATTGGACTTAATCTCACATTTCTTTCTTTCTCAAGAATTACAGAAAAGCTATTTCATGTAGTTTGATATTTTATCCTTGATATTTTATCCTGCTTTTTTATAGAATGGAAGATGGTGAACACCAAGTTAAAATGAAGGCTTTCAGGTACATTGACTCGTTGAGATGGTACATGGTGGGTGGAAAGGTAGACAAAGGCAAGCCTGTAGCCTAAGGCAAAGATGATGCCAAGATAGAAGGGCTTGAAGATGAGGCTTTTCTCTCTTGATATGTTCTGAGAAGCAATGTTATGAGGCACCTCTTGTCTTGCTTTTCTGTCTATTTGGATAACATTTTGGCTTTCATCCCTTTAACTTCTCTTAGAATAGCTTTTTTTTTTTCTTTTTTTTTTTTGAGAAAAAAACTGTTATTTTCTTTGGCACTAAAGAAAAATTGATTCATGATTTAAACAAATCAGAGTTACTTATGAGGAGCATCTGACTGTTAGAAACCCATCCTCATAAGTTCTTTGTCAATTATTTCAACATATTTCTCAACAAAAACAAAAAAATTATTTTTCTACATCTGGCAACATGGCCTATCAGAGTTGTGCCTTTTCTCCATTTATTTTGTTTCCTGAAAGGATTCTACAAAATACTGCCATGGTTCAAAGCGGCAGTAACTGTACACTGAATTAGGAGCGAGAGCTCTGATGAATTATTAAGCAGAGAGCTAGCCTCTGGATAAATCTGCCTTTCCTTAAAGAAAGCCTCCAGAAACCTTTTCAGGTGCAACTCCTTCAAGTAAAGTACCGTATTCAGACACTGGTTCTTTCACCTTGCCCTGGGTTTCCTGGCTCCCAGCATCATTATTCACCTTCTCCACAGTGGGCTTTCTCCCACCCTGCTCTCATCTCTCTCCAGATCCTGGCTCGGAGAGAGTACTCCTTCCTCTGCTAGACATCCTGGAGTCAGGCTCCGGTATCCATCACTGCTGTCCAGGCTGACGGGAAATGCTGTTAGAAACAAGAGGTGATCCTTCTAGTGAGAGTGTAACGACAATATTCTTTTAATTATAACATTTTAATTTTAATCGGATTGCTCTGTAATCCCAGCTCCCTGGAAGGCAGAGGCAGGAGGATCACTTGAACCCAGGAGCTTGAGGCCGCAGTGAGCTATGATCATACAACTGCACTGCAGCCTGCGTGACAGAGTGAGACCCTGTCTCTAAAAAGAAGAAAAACATCGAATTGCTCACAAATAGGACAAAGTATGAGTAGATAACTGAATTTTATGTGAATACACATATAATCTGAATCTTATCCATTTCACCCAACAGTATGTATTTTGTTCCAGGAGTATCATTGCCAAGGGTGAGTGGTTGGGGCAGGGAGTGTGTTAGCTCCCACAGTCTTCATCAGTGTTCCTCCCTACCCACCTCCTTACTCTTTCATCTGGAAAAATTATGTTTTCCTTTATCCTATTTAAAGTCTTTGTAAAAACAGATTAAGGCAGTCTCCCATTTACCCTCTTTCCCATCAGACTGCCCCCTGAACTATTCTTAAAGAGAAATTCTGGAGTGGCTGTGTGTTGTGGGAGAGGGATTTACAGCAAAGTGTGAGAAGTAAAATCATGTAATTCTTGAATCTAAGATACACTTATCCCCTCTGCATTTTATCTTCTGTGGAAATTTCTTATCATCAGTGACATCTTCCTGTCAATTGGCAGCACTTCTTCCCTTGTGATGCCTTAAATAATAGTACATCTTACAGTTGGTGGCTCATAGAGTTGATGAAATAATGGTAGTGGTATGAAAGTTACTGAGGTAGCTTAGAGAAAGCAGTGATTAATCATGCAGTAATCACAGAAAGCTTCCCAGAAGAATAACAGAGCTGGGTTTTGAAGAAAGAACAGAATTTCTCCAACAGTGTAGTTGGAAAGGACTTTGTAAGTCTGGTAAAGAGCAAGGCGTGGAGGAGATGTGAGAGAGCATGGCATGTGTGAGGATGAGCACGTCTTCAGGCACTGCTGCTGTGTAACATTTAGAGCTGTCGGGAAAAGTCTGGAAGAGAGAAACTGGAGTTGAAGACCTGAGGCAGGTCAGGGAGAACCTTACCATGTAACTAGGGAATCTGGCTAGTCTTCTTGGGCAGTGGAAATGCAGTGAACAGTTTTATGCAATGGGATTAGGTGACTTGATGTGTTTTGTTAGATAATTCCAGAAGTCATAGGATAGATAGGGAGAGGAAGGAACATCAGTTTAAAAGATTTTAGGGTAATGCAATGAGCCCAAATTAAGGTGGTGACAGAGGAGATGGAGAGGAAGAGAAGACATATTTAAGAAATATTTTAAGATCTAGAATCTATAGGAGTTTGTGATTATTTGGCTCTTTATGGTGAAGAGGAAAGGTTCTAAATAGGAGTATGCAATCTTTTGGCTTCCCTGGGCCAAAAGGGAGATGTTTTTTGTCTGATTTTTTTTAGCTCATTAGCTATCATTACTGTTAAAAATCACACACAAAAATAACTCACAATCTTTTTAGAAAGTTTATGAATTTGTGTTGGGCCATATTCAAAGCCATTCTGGAGCACGGTTTGGACAAGCTGGGTTTAGACTGAATCTAGTTGTGTTACCAACCAAGATAAACCCTCTAGAAGGAAGAATAAATCAGGAGTAGTGCAGGAAGAATTGAAAATGGGGTAGATTGCAGAGAATACATTCAGTTTGGGGTTTCTTGAGTTTTAGAGTTCATGAGAATCATTTAGGTTTGTAATTCTAGTTTCAGAGGTCAGGAATTGAGTGAAGTATGAATGAGATAGTGTTGTAAGAGCAAGTAAGTAGCTTATGAGTAGCTGTAAAGCCTTGTGAAGGAATGAGATCTCAGGGTGAATAGTGAGTGAGGAGAGAGCAGCCCTGAGCAGGGAATCTTAGTGCACACCAGTATTTAAGGGCTAAGTAAGAGCTGGGGGAGGAGACAAGAGTACTGAGCCAAGCAGGGAGAGTGGAGGAGGACGAGGAGCCAGAGAGGCTGTGGAGACCAGTGGAGAATGAGAAATGTCAGCAGTGTCAGATTCAAGGCAGGGGTCAGCAAGATTGCAAGAGAGGAGGATGTTTGCTAGGATAGTTTCAGTGGGGCAGGGGTTCTGGAAGATTGATGTTACAGATGGACAGAATGCCTGAGAAATGAAAAACTGAGTGGAAACTGCACTCTTTCAGGGAGGCTGCTGAGGGGGGAAGATGGTAGCAAGAACAAAAAACAAGTAGAATTAGGAAAAGGGTTTTTTTCAAGGGGATGAGACTTGAGCACATTTATAGACCCATGATAAGGAACTGTGAAAATGATGAGGTTAAGATGCTGACGACTATTTATGCAAATACCAGAGAAAAGTTCGTTTTGAACAGAAGGGCACCCATCTCTTCCTCTAACATTGGAGACAGGTAGAAAACCCCACTGGGCTCCCCGACAGATGTCTTTGTTCTTAAGGTTTTCGGAAAATGAGGTAGGAAGGGACCGACCAAGGGCAGCGAGTTTTATGAATGCTGTTCCTGGTGTCAGCAGCACTTTCTTCTTCCCTCAGTGGCAACTGCAGGCCCAAGTTAGGAGGAAGAAGGAAGAACAGTGTGTGCCTGCTGGGCTTAGCCTCTGCTCCAGTGACACCACGGTGTGACTAGGGGTCTGTTAAACGGTAAATATAAAGGAAGTTCTTTTTCCCTCTTAGAGAAGCTCATAGCCAAACTGAAAAGCGGAGGAGAGATAAAATGAATAACCTGATTGAAGAACTGTCTGCAATGATCCCTCAGTGCAACCCCATGGCGCGTAAACTGGACAAACTTACGGTTTTAAGAATGGCTGTTCAACACTTGAGATCTTTGAAAGGTGAGTTTGATGACGACTGCCACACTTAGATATGTGAAATCTCCTCTGTCAGTGAGGTCTCTGATTAGTTTGCTTTGCTGTCAGCTATTGAGGTTCTATTAAAAGCTTTATATCGAACTCACTACGCAACCTTGAAGAGTCTTCGCATTTTTGCTTCATGTATAATATGAAGAGAATATCACCTGCCTTTCATAATTCTCAATTCTTTAGAAGTTCTGAAGTAGAGCTGGGCATGGTGGCTCATGCTTGTAATCCCAGTACTTTGGGAGGCTGAGGCGAATGAATTGCTTGAGTCCAGACTTCAACACCAGCCTGGGCAAAAAATACAAAGATTAGCCAACCATGGTCATGCTTGCCTGGAGTCCCAGCTACCTGGGAGGCTGAGGTGGGAGGATTGCTTGAGCCTGGGAGGTGGAGGTTGTAGTGAGCAGTAATCATGCTACTGCACTCCAGCTTAGGTGACAGCCTGTCTCAAAAAAGAAAAAAAATCTTCTGAAGTATAGTAGTAATTACTAAGTTACTGGGAGATTTCTGTCCTTCAAAAAGAAAACTTCCTTAAATTCTGCAGTTTCTCTGAAAGCTTTATTAGATTTATGAGTAGTACCTTATGATGCCTCACACATTGCCATTCCAGAGTATCCTCACATACGTGAGACGCTGGGAGAAGGAGCTTCTTGCCACTGCCTCTCGGTGTGTGGGTCATCATTTCTGGCTTTAGCAGTTCCCCAGCTTGAGCTTGAATTTTAAATCAAAGTGTAATAAATGTATATGTGTACATGTGTCTTAGTGCATTCTTGCATTGCTATGAAGGAATACCTGAGATTGAGTAATTTATAAAGAAAATAAGTTTAATTGGCTCACGGTTCCATAGGCTGTATAGGAAGCATGGTGGCTTCTGCTTCTAGGGAGGCCTCAGGGAGCTTTGACTCATGGTGGAAGGCAAAACGGGAGCAGGCGTCTTACATGGCAGGAGCCAGGACCAAGAGAGGGTGGGGGAGGGACCACACACTTTAAACAACCATGTCTCATGAGAACTCACTGTTGCCACACAGTACCAAGGGGAAAGTGTGATCCAGTCACCTCCCGCCAGGCCCCACCTCCAGTACTGGGGATTATTATTCGACATGAGAGTTGGCCAGGGACACAAAGCCAAACCATGGCAACATGTGCAGTAGAAATCACACCTGGTCTGGGAATAAGCCCAGTCCAACCTGGGGGACAGGAAGTGGAATAGTTTTCGGTTTACCAATGCTGATGATGTAAATTTCCACTGAGAAGATGAGACCTGGCCAAGTAGCAAGCTGAAGACTCTAGAGGACACTCTGAAAGTTCAGATTTGTAAAGATCTAGAAGATTATATTGAAATTTGGCTCAAAAATCATAAAAAGTGAGTGAGCAAAGGATGACCACGGGCCTTAGTTTAGATCTCAGACACTGCCAGGAAAAGGGAAATCTATTTCAGGGTAATGGAAATTACCTGGGCACAATACAAGGACTTTACTAGATCAAGTTAGGGTGGCTAAGAGGAGAACAGCATTAATCTGTACCCCTGGTGCGTCCTGTTGGGAGCATGATGGGAGATCTTATTTTCATAACAGTCTGTTGTGAAATAAGCTTCTCTTTTACCCACAGCCGAGACTTGCAATATTTCCTTAAATCCTTCAGCAATGAAAATTTACAGGCTCAACTGAGGTCATTTGATTGCAACCTTAAAATTAGCTGAGTATTTTCATATTAGCAGTGTCCTAAGGGAGGAGGACCTAAGGGAAAAGCCATGAATCAGTTGACTAGTTCAACAAAACATGATCTGCACATCAACTGCCCTCCTGTTCTGTGCTGAGAATATAAAAATTCATGAGGCAAGGTCTCTGCCCTCCAAGGGTTCATGGTCTGACTAGGAGGAAGAGATTGTCGGAGTCTAATGTGATGAATGTTACAGCAGTGGTATGAGTGAGAGAAACTCGGCAGGGAGGAGGCACTGTCTGAGTCCAGAGGAGATTCCTTGAAACAGGGTGTAGATTTTTTGCCGTCAGCTCTGCTAAGCAGAAGTGACATGGTTAAGTACTCATCCCACAGTCTGACCAGATCTTTTGGTCAGTGCTGTTCACAAGCACTGCTCACACTCACTTAAGGCAACTGGATCTGCATTCCAGGGTATTGTCACAATATCCCCACACTTGCTTGGCAAAAGCTTAGAAGTCGGATCAACAGAGGGCTGCCTGTGGATCATGTTATTTTGGTCCACAGCATAATTAGGTTAAAGGCAGAAGGATGGTGAAGGGATTTTTTTTTTCACTACACTCTTAAAAAAAAAAATTTTTTTTTAAAGCACTCTAATGCATGTAGAGTGCTTTTAAAATTATCTGGATGAAGAACAGGTGTTCCTCCCATCCACCCACAGTTCATTGTAAAATACAATTAATTGTGAAGAAATGATCATGGGCTTGGCTGTCACAGCAATGTTACATTTTTATAAAAGCTTCTAAATGCTTACTCTTAAATTCTGCACTTGACCTCACCAAAGTTTGCTGATGGCATTGGTCTGCAGACCACATCTGGAGTAGCCCTGTTCCACAGCATGAGGTCCTGTGTCTGCAATCTGATGACCAGGCGGCGCAGGGGAGTTGTTCACACCTGTGTGTCCTGAAGGCAGACCTTGCTGTTCAAATCCTGGCTTCCTCCCATCATAGCTATGTGACTTACTCAAGGCATTTTGACATTTTAATCCTGTTTCCGCATCGGTGAAATAGGGATGAGGCATTTGCCTCCTGGGCTGTTGTTAAGAGTAATGCATGTAGAGTATAGCACAGTGTTCACTAATGGTGGGGTGGGGTAAGAAGAGGAGGATGAGTTGTTACTGTCATTTTGATTCTTTTTTTTTAACCCAGTGAACATTTTGGAAAAAGTAAGTGATCATGTTGCCTCATTGGTTTTTGCCCCGGGAACTTTGAGAGCCAATGTGTGGGCAAGTGTGTGGACACCACAGCGAGCATTTTCAGGCTGGCCTCTGCCATGCCTTAGTGCCGCTCTCACTGCCCTCATTTTCTCCCAAGCACATCCCCACTCACTCACCAAGTCCAGGCTGGCCTGTGCTGGCTGATTTACACCCACAGCGTTTCCCAGCTCACTTCTGCCTGGTGTGTGTTGCCAACTTTGCTGCAGGCCAGACCTGAAATGTCATTACCTTGCTCAGAATAGATTTATTACTGTTCCCTGGCCTAGCACCCAGAGTCTGCATCCTTCATCCCTTCCTCAGCTCCCTCCAGGCTGCTGTGTAGGAATATTAACAACAAGTCACTGGGAGAATTCCTTGAGCCCTAGGATGAAGGTAGATTCCAACAGAAGAGATGTTCCTTTGCCTATGCCAGGCTCTTAAGAGTGCTAGGAGTCTGAGAAAACTGTGCCGAATCATAGCATGAGGCATTTTGACTTTCTGCCCTGCCCGCTCACCTTGCCACCACCACCACCGCTTAGTTCTTTGGTGAGTTTGGCCCATAGATGCATCCAAGGACCAATGAGTTGTTAAAATGTCTAAGGATGTTACCCCACCTTTCTCCTGCAAAAGCGACTTTTCTTATAATCCCCAGGAAGATTGGATAGGAGTCAGGAGGGTTGGGGCATATAAGGAAGGGAAAATTGACTTGCTTCTGAATCACCCTTGCCCTGGGAACAGCTTTCTTGGCTTTGTGGGCAGTATCATACAACCGCTTGTGGCCATAAAGGGCTTTGCATGTCTGGGTTGGTAAATGCCCTCATGACACAGATGGCTTTGGTGCTTCCCTTACTCCTCTCAGATCAAACATTTCCCTTGGTTTTGACCTGATAATTCTTCATCATTTTGCAAGCTCTTCAGCTGCTTTAGAGACCCTCATTTTAATTTAATAACTCTGTGCTAAGGGCTGAAAATGAATTATTTCATTGATATTTTATACATGTTTTTAATAATCTGTGTATTTTCAAAACAGAGGTCTCCATATTGACCTTAAAGGGCTTTTTTACTGGAAACTCTCATGAATCCATAACATTTGTTTAGAATTCCAGAATATCACCATTCAGGGTAATTCATATGATCAGTTTTAATTAGCTAAGAAATTATCTAAATAACTATAGTAATCCCCCCTTATCCATGGGTCATATATTCCAAGACCCTGGTGGATGCCTGAAACCGTGGGTAGTATTGAACCCTAGGCATAGGATGCTTTTTCCTATGCATATATACCTATGATAAAGTTTAACTTATAAATCAGGCACAGGAAGAGATCAACAACAATCATAAACTAGGACAATTATAGCAATATACTGTAATAAAGTTACGTGGTCTCTCTGGCTCTCTCAAAATATTGTATTGTGCTCACCTGTTTGCAGACCATGGTGGCCCACAGACAACTGAAACCACAGATAAGGGGGGACTACTACATATTGATTCTTGAATATTATTTCATGTACATTTTAATATAATGTTTTCATATATAGCTCTTACTGTGGATATTTGAGTATAAAGGAATAAGTAGTTCTAAGAATTCACAATCTAAAAGAAATTTTAATCAAGTGATAATGAAGAAAATAAATGATTAGTTGGGATTAGTGGCTCACACCTATAATCCCAGCACTTTGGGAGGCTGAAGTGAGTGGATTGCTTGAGGTCAGGAGTTTAAGACCAGCCTGGCCAACATGGTGAAAACCTGTCTCTACTAAAAATACAAAAATTAGCCGGGTGTGGTGGCACATGCCTGTAATCCCAGCTACTCAGGAGGCTGAGGCACAAGAATTGCTTGAACTCAGGAGATGGAGGTTGCACTGAGCTGAGATTGCACCACTGTACTCCAGCCTAGGCAACCAAGTGAGACTCCGTCTGAAACTAACTAACTAAATAAATAAATAAAATTAAAATTAAAAAAAGAAAATGATTACAAAAAATGTCTTAGAATGTGCCAAAAGAGAAAATACCAACAGCAGCAGCAGCATTGCTAATACTCAGTGAGCACTTAATATGTTGCCCTCTCTACTATATTTCCAATAACTCTTGATTCCTTTCTTTTTAGGCATGACAAATTCTTGTGTGGGAAATAATTATAAACCGTCATTTATTCAAGATAATGAGCTCAGACATTTAATCCTTAAGGTAACTAATGACATATTTGTCTAAGTTGTATATGTCTTTTCATTGCTGTTTGAATAGGAGGCAGACTTTCTTCCATTTTCTTCCTGTTACAAACCTACTGGACTCCATATTATACATTTCCTTTAATGTAGAAATTCAAAATAGAGAAGTAGCCATGTCTTACTAGTTTGTGTTAATGAAAGTAGAGACAGAGGATAGGCACTTTCCACACTGGGGAGCAAAGCTTATCTTCCTCGCCAAGCATTTTATACTACCCATCTCACACACACAGGATGTATTCCCCACGATCACCACCTCCTCCAAAGCCGTCTGCCTGGCATCCTGTTCCCTCAGGATCCTGGACTCCTTGGAGGCCAGTCACTGCTTACTTAGATTTGTTAGTCAGGGCTTTGACATTTTTTTCCTCATCACTTCCTGGGCATGGCTTTTCGGATTCACCGGTCTAGAGGTTCATTTGACATGGAAACTATGATCATGTGATTGGCTTCTCATGCCCTCAGAGGTGATAAACGTCCTGGTCATGTGCTGTGTGGCCGCTAGGTTTTAAGCCATAGTAGAATTAAATAGAAAGATTCTTCTTACACATTTTTGTCCATTTTTCCTTTAATTAAAAACACCACTCTTTTATTTGAACAGCTGAATTTAAATATAGCATTTATGGCAAGGATACAAGGGATATTGTGTGGATAAAAAAGATTTTTGAGGGTGGCAAAATGTACGGTTTGCTTTTGAAGCTTTCTCACCAATCTCCATGCTTGTCAGTCATACCTTCATGGAACTCTGATTCTGCCCTGCAGAGCATGCCCAGCAGGAGTGCCAGGCCCATCCTATGTGGCCATACGTACCCACTTCCGTGGAGGCTGCTTCATGGGATTTGCTGGGTAGACCTTATGAGAGTAGCTGACACATTCAAATTTTTAAAATTTAGTTTAGAATCAGTGATGCCTTATTTTTATTCAAAAATGATAACAAGGTATACAGTACGACGTCTTCATTGCTTCCTTGTCCCCAATCTGCTCAGTCCTCCCTTAACACATCGACAAGCAATTGTTATTCTGCATGCACTATAGTAGAATTGGTAAATATTATTTTATTTTATTATTATTATTATTATTATTTGACACAAGGTCTGGCTCTGTCGCCTCGGCTGGAATGCAGTGCTGCAATCTTGGCTCACTGCAATCTCCACCTCCCTGCGATCTCCACCTCCCTGCGATCTCCACCTCCCAAGCTCAAGCCATCCTCCCATCTCAGTCTCATGAGTAGCTGGGTCTACAGGTGTGCACCACCACGCCCAGCCAATTTTTGTATTTTTTGTAGAGACAGAGTTTCACCAGTGTTGCCCAGGCTGGTCTCGAACTCGTGAGTTCAAGAGATCTGCCAGCCTTGGTACCCCAAAGTGTTGGGATAGAGGCTTATTTAGTACTGTGTGTAGGCTCGTATACAACACCTGGCCTAATTTTAGGTTTTAAGAAACGTCTCAACTAAATATTCTGCAGCTGAACTTTTCATCTCCAACATATTAATTTAGAATGGGATTTCAACTTGACATTCTTTATAAATCTGTTTGTACCTTAAGAACATTTCTTAAAGTTAATTTTACCAGCTCCATGACTACTTTGTTAGTTTTATTGCCATAGTAATTTCCTCAGAATCTGAATGTGTGTGTGTGTGTGTGTGTGTGTGTGTGTGTGTGTGTGTGTGTGTGTGTATGAGAGACAGGCAATATTTTAAAATATTCATTTTTATTTTTTTAAATCCTAGGCTGCAGAAGGCTTCCTATTTGTGGTTGGATGTGAAAGAGGAAAAATTCTCTTCGTTTCTAAGTCAGTCTCCAAAATACTTAATTACGATCAGGTATCCAAAACTGAGGATATTTTCCACACAATGTTTAATATTTTGAACAAACACATATTTTTAAGCTCTTTTTCTGAATGCCTTCTCCTCACTGGGATATGAGATTAGGATCTGCTAAGTTAGAACTCCAAGAGAGATGGAAAGATGTATGGAAAGAGTAAGGATTTTTGTTACTGACATTTGTGTTCCCTTTCTGACCTTCAGCAAGTTACTTAATATTACTGAGCCTCAGCTTTTTCCTATGTAAAAAGTCAAAATGATCATACCTGTCTCTCAAGATGTAAAGACGAAATGAGGTATCATATGTAAAAATGTATGAAGTGTTAGTCATCCTTCTCTGTTCCCTCTAAGAGACACTTATTAGGTTATTATTAAGTCACATGCATTGCATGACAGCCTTTGATCTAATCTCTGTCAACACTCTCTGAAATACATCTTTCTCATTTAACTAGTTTAGTAGTTACTTTACCTCCTTATTACTAAAACCATTTAATGGAAACTAGCAACTCAAAAATTATAGCATTGAAACTAACCCAAGTGAGTGAATAAACTAGCATTAGAAATCAGATAGATCACAGCCTTGATTTTTAATAACTCCCGTTAGTTTATAAGATGTTCAGAGATAATGAGTTAACAGAAGTAAGAAAATATTATGAGCCTATGTACAGGAGGATTGAAAACCCATGAATCATGCAGCCAGTTATAGCTGGGGACACAAACCTCATGATTCCATGTTCTAACTGGAGATAGAACACACACACACACGCATAACTGACAATTTAGGGCAGCACTTAAGTGTCAAGTTAGCGACATGGAATCCAGTCCTACTGGACACTGACTTTGCAATAAGAGACCGTTAAGACACTTACTGGCTGCTCAGGAGCATATATAGATTCCCATGAGTCAGGGTTTGGTCCTCAGCTTTTCAGATTCAGAAACTTGATCTGCCTTAGAGAGTTCTGGATATAGACTTATATTAACTACATGGTATGTTTTAGAATGAAATATCTCACTGCCAAACAATTCAGCCTACTTGTATCAGCTGGTCAATCAGTCCTGTTGTTTATAAGATTGTTGGCTTAGGTAATACAGGAATTCAGAAGAGGGGTAGCCATTGTGAGTCAGGGAGTGCTTCACACCTGAGGTGGGATGTCTGCCAGGCTTGTCAGAAGCAAGGTATAGTAGAGAAGGGGAGGAAACATTTCAGGCTGAGAGAAGGATGTCTTGGAACTCTAGGGAGTCAAAGGCAATTTGGCTGGAGTGGCTAGTGTATAGGGAAGGGGTAATGAATTCTAAGTGATGGGACTTTATCAGCAAAGGCATAGACCTGGGGATGCTGTGCATATTGCTAGTGGTGGAATGGGAAGTGAGAGGTATTCTGGGTTGGATTTTACTTATCAATAATATGGTAATTTTAAAACAGTATGGTAAATGTCTGATAAAACCATAGATATTCTGTGATTTCCATATTATACTATGTTGTAATCTCTCTCCTTTTAACAAGGACAAAAAAGTTCAAAATAAAATCACAATCATTTAGAAGTAACATGTGTTAACAAGCGTTACAAGATTTAGCAGAATACTAGCAACTAGTGTTTGTATATGGTTTGTGTATATCCAGGTATGGTTCTATGCGCATGTATTTTTTTCTGTCTACAAGTATCACCCCGCTTTTAACACTAAGTTAATGCCACATAGTGTTGTGGACATATCTTTGAGCTTGAGAAAAATCAACCTTTAACAAAAAAAGGACATTTATTGTATGCATCAAAAAATGTAGAAAAATTATGGTACTGATTTTAAATGAATGTCTACCTTATAAATAGGCTAGTTTGACTGGACAAAGCTTATTTGACTTCTTACATCCAAAAGATGTTGCCAAAGTAAAGGAACAACTTTCCTCTTTTGATATTTCACCAGGAGAAAAGCTAATAGATGCCAAAAGTAAGTGTCCATTTCCGTATGCTTATCATTTTATGTAAATGTAATGATCACCTAAAAGTTTAGCTATACAATATTTTTTAAATGGCTAACTAAGCTTTTAACAAAAGGAGATTTATTTTGTAAACTTTACATCATAGTTAATAAATATATATAGCTATATAGAAAATTCCTATATTTATACAGACATATACAAACACAAATGCATTCATAGGAAGATGATTTGTTTCGGGAAAATATGATTGCTTTCTATTTGCTATTTTTCATATGCAAGTAAATCTTTATAAAAAAGTATCATTTTGGATAAAAAATTGCTAAAGTTCCTGTTATTTAGCTATATGCTAGAAGACAATTATTCTATTTTTTATATGGATTAAGTCTTTTCTGTATGAAAGACCTTGTATAATTGTGTTTGGGAAGTGTAAGTATTTTTTTTTCTTTGAAAATGCCTAGTACCAAATAATTGTGTAAAGCAATGATGTACTATGCCATTGATTCCTGTAATCCTTGAGGGTTTTTTCATTTTTTAATTTAATTTTTATTTCATTTTACTTAAATTAACTTTGTTCTTCCCTGCTTGGGGAAAAAGAAAGATAAATTGCAAATGTCTATAAGTTATCAAAATGTGATTGCTTGTCAAATAACATTTTTTGGGTTTACTGTATAATTATGCCATTGCTTTAAAAAATGATTTCCTTAATAGGTAATCTGAAAATGTTAGGAATATAAATTTCAAAATTATTTGTCCATATTCTTTTCCACCTATTCTCTCGCCCCCTTCTGCTACAAAAGCTGGTTTGCAACTTCACAGTAATTTCCACACTGGAAGGACACGTGTGTATTCTGGCTCAAAACGATCTTTTTTCTGTCGGATAAAGAGTTGTAAAATCTCTGTCAAAGAAGAGCATGAATGCTTACCCAACTCAAAGAAAAAAGGTATCATTTTGAAATGTCAAGTGATGTAAAGCATAGATATAAAATTAATATCCTAAATATTTTCTGTACAGAAAAAAATAAAATATATGATCAAGGGAAATATTTGAATCCAGAAGTACCTTTAAAATAAGATTTTTTTAAACCAAAATTATTTAGATTGGTTCATCGTATCTTTTACATTTATCAGGTAATTACATATTTTCTTTGTTGTCCAAGATTTCAATGGTTTATTGAAATTGTAGTTTGGGCTGTATCAAATGGAAAAAAAATGACAAGAGATGGAAATGAAACTTTTGCTATGAAACTTCATTATTACTTTTTAAAATACAAGAGTTAGATTTTTAAAAAAAAAAAAAAACTTCATAGTACAAGAGCCTGATTTTACCAATTTTGGTGAACGTTTCTTAAAATGTTCCAGGTATTATTTTAATTTTTTATGAGATGGTGATTCTTTGGTAAATACCTCATTTGCTTTCTTATGATCCTTTGCTAGATTTGTCTTGCAGATGTTTCCTTTTTGAGTTGATCAAATAGTCATCCGTTTAACTTAATTGGGAAATTTCAGGGACTACAAAATATCTCATAACTTTTTTGCCTAAGAGCATATTAAGCTATTAGATATACAATTCCATAGGCAAATTTCAACATGGGATTTGCTCTCGTATTCTTTAAAAGGATATTTATATGAAGCTGCAAAATTCAATTTATTTACAAGTTTTGGTCAGAATCTTTATTGACAAACACCTAAAATGATCATTGCTAATACCCATTTGCTAAATACTTACCCTGTGCCAGATACTCTGCTAAGTGTTTTAATCCTCATGGAAACACTATTCTTTTTAAAAAATTTCCATATTTATTTTAGATACAGGGACTACACGTGCAGGTTTGTTGCATGGGTATATTGCACTAAGGTAGCGAGCGTAGTACCCAGTAGGTAGTTTTTCAATCCACACTCCCTTCCCTCCCTTCCCGCTCTAATAGCCACAGTGTCTGTTGTTCCCATGTTTATGTCCTTATGTGCTCAATGTTTAGCTCCTACTTATAAGTGAGAACATGTGGTATTTGATTTCTGTTCTTGCATTAATTTGCTTAGGATTATGGCCTCCAGCTCTATCCATGTTGCTATAAAGGACACGATTTCATTCTTTTTAATGGCTGTGAAGTATTCCATGTTGTATATGTACCCCACTTTCTTTATCTAATCCACCATGGATGGGGACCTAGGTGGATTTCATGTATTTGCTCTTGTGAACAGTGCTGCAGTGAATATACAGTGCATACGTCTTTTTGGTAGAATGATCTATTTTCCTTTGGGTGTACACCCCGTAATGAGACTCCTGAGTCAAATGGTAGCTCTGTTTTAAGTTGTTTGACAAACCCCCAAACTGCTTTCCACAGTGTCTGAACTAATTTACATTGCCACCAGAAATGTAAATCAAGCAGAAAATCCTTTTNGGAGTTTTGCTCTTGTTTCCCAGGCTGGAGTGCACCGGTGCGATCTTGGCTCACTGCAACCTCTGCCTCTCAGGTTCTAGTGATTCTTTTGCCTCAGCCTCCCAAGTTGCTGGGATTGCAGGTACCTGCCACCACGCCCAGCTAATTTTTTGTATTTTTAGTAGAGATGGGGTTTTTCCCTGTTGCCCAGGCTGGTCTCGAACTCCTGACCTCAGGTGATCCACCCGTCTCAGCCTCCTGAAGTGCTGGGATTACAGGTGTGAGCCACCACACCTGGCCCAGAAAATACTTTTCTTATCTCTGTTTTAGGATCAAAGATGAATGACTTGGAGAGATTCAGTAACTTGCAGAAAGTCAAATAGGTAAAATTCACAATCAGCCATAAACCCCCTACTCTGTGTTACACTGTAAAGAAACAAAAATGGAAATGAACCAGCAGTCCTCAGGGGGATCTGTTTAAGGACCATCAGTTTCTTCCCTCTTGCCGGTGGCTCTGAGTGGTGGAGAGCTGTCTAATGTCACATATGAAGCTTCCTGGGTTTGAAGTCACAACTGAACTGGAGGTAAAGACGCTGTGGAATCCAACCAGTGGGGATCAGATTTTAGCTCTACCACAAGCTAGCTGTGTGATCATAAGCAAGTTTCTTAATCCCTCTGAGCTTCAGTTTCCATATCTGTAACATGAGAATATTGACAGGACTCTGTGGTTTAGCTGCAGCAGGTAAATGAGTAGATTCTAGAGCCAAACTGTTTAGATTTAAATCCTAATTCTGCTATGTGACTTAAGATAAATTTCTGAATCCTTCGGGGTCTTACTCCCCTCATTTCTAAAATGGGAATAATAGGACTCCACTCAGGGTTGTTATAAGGATTAAATGAGTTAATACACATCATGTGCTTAGCCTGGTTCCCGGCATAGTGACAGCCGATGTTAGGAGCTCTTAAAAACACTATTGGAAATAGTCCACCTAAACTCCTGGGATGGCAGGTGCCATTATTGTCACTGCACCAGAGTGCCTGTTCTCTCTGCCTTCCTTCCCACATCAGTCATCTTGGTATTACCATAGGGACCAGCTGGGATGTGGCCATGTAATGTGAAAATAGTCCCCAGTGGCAGGAATATTCCTTCTGTGTGGATGGTCTGAGGAGTCATACTGTAGTATGTTTTACTCTTAGGCTTTAGCCGGTGGTGAACCAACATGGTGTTGGTTCACCTCTAGGGTTCACCTCTAATTAATCTGTCCATAAGGGTCCAATCATGTGTAAATCACCAAATCTACACAGAAATCTGTATGAGTGAAAACCTGACAGCCAGTGCAACCACTGTAAGGTGGCTGAAATCTGTCATGTTTGTTGCAAGTTATAAATCGATTAGAGGCTAGCATGGTCAAATTTTGTAAGTGTTTTAAAGATTACCAGATTGCATTGTCTTTTCTTCTGGGAGATTTTCCACATGGAGTGACTTAGTATTTTAGTCATGTTTGTGTTGGTATCTGATTGGTGCCGTTGTAACCCTGTACTTCTGTGAAACCTGATTTTGCCCTTTGCTACCTACCCCATCATCTTGCTCTTTTCTGCTAAAGCGTGCACCTCTGCAGGCTTGATTTTCAGCCTCTGCATTTTCTCCCCTCTAACCTAATCTAATTCTTCCTGCCACTTCTCCTGATTTCATTCTCTCTTCTGACGTAAGTAAACTTACCCAGCCTTCTCAAACCAATATCCACATGCAAACAATTTATATTCTTGAAGTTGAAAATACATCTATCTAGGCTGAGCTTCCACTCAGAAACCTGTTGGCAAAACCCCATTCTCCTGTGGCCTGATCCTCCAAACAAATCCACTATCACCATTTGAACTCCTCCCTGATATTCAGGAGAATTTAGGTTCACTGGAGAAACACATTTTAAGTTACACCTTTAGACCAATGGGTCCCAAACTTTAGCCTGCATTGGAATCACCTGGAAGGATTTTTAAAATACAGAATCAGTTTGAGGTGGGGTCCAAGAATGTGTATTTCTAGGAAGTTTCCAGGTGTGGCTGATGCTGCTAATCCAGAGAGCTTACTTTCACAGCCACTGCTTTAGACTCTTCTCAAGATTCTCGGAAAGTGTGAGAAATGGAAAGTAGGGGTGCCCTGTACAGCAGTGCTCAAGCGTGGGGCTAAAGCTTCCTCCCTGAGTTGTATTTTCTTATATCTCCTATCACAGTCTTATTTCTAAAAGGATCCCTGCACGTTGGCTGTGCTGAGGGGAAAATGGGATAAACCCGAGATCATGGTCTGACAACAATAGATGTTAATAAATGAACAGCTCATTGAGTGCCTACTGTGTGCCAGGTACTATACCAAATGCAAGGGACACACTGGGGAATAGGCAGAGAAGTACTGCTCTGGTGGACCTTATGTGAGACAGCCCTTATATAATAGAGACAGCCAAGAAATATGTAAACTAATAAGTAGGTAGTGGACAGTGTGATGTGAGTGACATCTTTGCTGAGTTAATAGTAGTTTTTGAATACTGGAGGATTATTTACTCAGTTTTTTGGTGCTATTCACTTTGTAACAATTACAGACACAACACACTTGTGCAGTGGTGCAGTCATAGCTTGCAGCCTCAAACTCCTGGGCTCAAATGATCTTCCTACCTCAGCCTCCCATGTAGCTGAGACTATATAGATATGCATCATCACATCCCTCTAAGTTTAAAATTTTTTGTAGAGATAGGGTCTTGCTATGTTGCTCTGGCTGGGCTCAAATTCCTGGCCTCAAGTGTTCCTCCCACTTTAGCCTCCCAGAAGGCTAGGATTACAGGCATGAGCCATCATGCCTGACTGCAACACACAAATCTGTCCACAGACCCTGGACATTAAAGCTCAGGCATCCCCTGTTTCCAGGAAATCATCCCCGATACCCTCCCCACTCTGGTGGCCTGAGTCCCAGGTTACCCACATTAGTAATCCTGAGCTGCTCTCATATTTGCTGCCCTTCCACACTGTATTGAAATTGCTTAATATTTTTAATATTTGCCTCCCACACTAGAGTGAGAGCTGCATTTCCATCTGTTGTTTCTCACCCACAGTAGACATTCTATAAACATTTCCTGAAGGCATAAGTGACGATCCTCTTGTCTTTTGTTCCTGTTCCTTTGACCACATAACCACTCTCAGATCCACAGGAACAAGTTATTAATTCAATGAATGAATATACATTATAGGCTTTCTGTTTTACCTAAGGAAGCAATTTCAACATATTTTTTAGATTTTATCTCAAGAAGTTTTTAGCAAATGGTATGGACTGAATTGTGTCCCCAGAATTCATATGTGAATACCCCGACATGATGGTATTTGGAGACTGGGCCTTTGGGAGATAATTAGGTTTTGATGAGGTCATGAGGATGGGGCCCTCATGATGGGATTAGTTTTCTTACATCGAGAGGAGCCAGAGAGCTTTTTGTCTCTCTGCATGAATGCAGTGAGCAAAGGATGGCCATGTCAGCACACAGCAAGTTGGTAGATGTCTGCAAGCCAGAAAGAGCCCTCACCAGAACCCAGCCCTGCTGACACCTCCATCTCAGACCTCCAGCCTCCAGAACTGAAAGAAAAGAAGTTCCTGTTGTTGAAGCTGCCAACTCTGCTATTTCGCTGTGGCAGCTCAACCTCAGATAGCAGACAACTTGGATCATTTTCTATACCATAATTCTCATGAGAAAGAAATCTGAAAAGGCTCTGTCCTGAGAACCAAAGGAATCTGCCGGGTTCAGGCGATTTTCCTGCCTCAGCCTCCTAAGTAGCTGGGATTATAGGCATGCACCACCACACTTGGCTAATTTTTTGTATTTTTAGTAGAGATGGGGTTTCTCCAGGTTGGTTAGGCTGGTCTCAAACCCTCAACTTCAGGTGATCCGCCTGCATTGGCCTCCCAAAGTGCTGGGATTATAGGCATGAGCCTCTACGCCTGGCTGGATGTCACTGTGTTTCAAGACTCCACACTATTAACAATGAAAGCCTGTGGTTGGTAAAGGTGTTTTTTTCCCTTTTACCATAACGTGTCAGTTACATTTAAACTTAAAGAAGACTAGCCAGCAGCCCTTTTTATGCTAATTGGTAGTTGAATTTAAGATTTATGGAAAGGCCGGCCATTTCTCAAGGTTTCTCAAGATGAGTTCCCAAAGTTTATTTCTGATTTTGCCTTATGTTTCAGATTTTCCATAATAAAATATTTTTTTTAATAAACAACATTGACGTTTTAAAAAATTATTTATATCCTGAATCAAACTTTAATGTCATGGACTCAAACTTTGAAAAAGCTTCTAAGGTAGAGAGACAATTAAGTATCTGAACTTGTGAAATTGCAGACTGATGAAGGATGGATGACTGCTATCAAATCTCTTAGGTGTTTCTTAAATTTATCTTTGTAAGATAATTGTACATGAGGAAGAAGTACAACAGTACACCCAGAATCCACTTGTTTCTTGTGCACGTGTGGCAGATGCCATCTGTCAGTGCCCCATGGGTCATACCCCCAGCACCCACCACTGCAGACAGGGTGTGCCACTGGCTTCTGGAGACCAGCGGCAAGACTCTGCCTGACCTCTTCCTTGGATCTTTGGAGCCAGTTCTGCCTGTGGCTCTAGGAACTTACAGGTTTCAGATGGTTTATTAGTTTCCTTCTCTTCCCTGTCTCACTTCCCAGTTCCTGCCAGTGTTTCCTGGGACCACCCCTCAAATACATTTATTATATTTGAATTCTTGTTTTGGATCTACTTCCTCAAGGATTCAAATGAAGACAGCAAGATACTGAGTTGAGAGACCCAGCCTTCAACGTGTTGAGGAAAAATTTCGTAAAGGATTTTGGAAGGATGTCCTGTAAATTAAGGCAGTGTTGGAGTAATACAGGCTTTTTCTCCCTCACTTCACCCACACACACTTTTGAGAAATCATGGAGTAGATGACACTTGAACCTAGCCTGTGGAGCTGGTGTAAGTAAATAGTTTGGCAAGGATCAGACCTCATGACTCCAATATTTAGATAAAAATCTAAAGAATGTTTGGGATAAGAGTTTTTAATCCATTTCCCATTTGCCCTGAGAATACTACTCTGGCAGCAAGCTGCACTTTTTCTTTTCTAAACAGGAAATGGATTGAATGGAATTTTTTTTTAAAAAGCTTTAGATCACTGATCAAATGAATTGCAGTTGATAGAATTACATAATTCCAACTAAAAATTTGCTAACTGAATAAATGTTCACAGTGAGAATCGAGGGACAGTTTGATTTGGAAATACAGATAGTAACCTGTTGTAAGAGAAAAATAAATGTAACAGGCTAGGTTCTATGTAATGAGATTCCATAAATAAAAAATATAGACTTTCTTAAGTCTGCATTTTTAGTGGAGTGGAATATTTTTAGTCAGTATCATTTGTAAGTTTGCAGAAATGCCGAACCTGATGTATAAGCCCTTTTATTTTTAACTGCCCTCTAGTTTTGTTAATATGAATGAAAACTTTTATTCATACTTAGTCAATTTTAACTCATTTGCAGTATCTGGGTTGTTAGGGGGAGGTGAAAGGGGAGGTTGTTAGGAGGAGGTAGAGCCTAGGATGACCCCCAGATTTCTCTTTGAACTGCCTGGGTTGATTGTGGCACCAGTAAACAGGGTCAGAAATAATAGGTGATAAAGACTGGATTTGAGGTTGGAAGAGGTAAGGAGTTTTGTAATTTAGAGTGTCTGTGGCCTGGGAAGGGAGTGGTGTTTGCTAGGTGTTGGATACAAGGTTTTATGGATGTCTTACAACCTGCCTTCTGTTCCTGCTTTATTTTCCAGCCTTCCCCGCTGCAGCCCGTGCTTCAGCCGCATCTGACCACTCTCAGTTTTCATTGCTTATTCCCTCTGGCTGGAGCACCTTTGTGCCCCTCCCCTTCTGTCACCCAGGCAACTCCTATTTGAACATCTTTGGCGACAGAGCACTCACTATCAGCAAATTGTGTAGCATTAGTGGTTTAGAAAGTAGACTCTCGAGCCAGCCTTTTAACCCCAGCTCCACCCTGTACCTGCTGTGACTTTGCCATTAACTCAGTTTTCTAAAACAACGGAGATACAAGAACATCCCAAAGAACTATTAAGATTAAATGAGTTATAAGTTTAAAACACTTAAAATAGACCGTGACACAGAAAGTGTTCTCTAAGTCTTTTCTATTATTGTTAGCTACTATCTTATATGACAGTTCATGTCATCTTCTATTTAGAAAAAAATTTAAAGTATTTTTTTTTTTTGAATTGGAGTTTCCCTCTTTTTGTCCAGCAGGCTGGAGTGCAAATGGCATGATTTCTGCTCACTGCAGCCTCCATCTCCTTGGATTCTCCTGCTTCAGCTTCCCAAGTAGCTGAGATTACAGGCACCTGCCACTGTGCCCAGCTAAATTTTGTATTTTAGTAGAGATGGGGTTTCACCATGTTGGTCAGGCTGGTCTCAAACTCCTGACCTCGGGTGATCCACCCACCTTAGCCTCCCAAAGTGCTGGTATTACATGCATGAGCCACTGTGCCCAGCCTTAAAGGATTTTTTGTGGTGGCAGTTTTACCAAATAGTGCCAATTTAAAACATTGATTGTTCTAATCTTTTCTAAATCTTATCATAAACAGCTGTTTCAAATAATCTTTATCAGAGTTTTCCCCTACTTTTGAACCTTTAAATCACTTCTATGGCATGCCATAATCTGTTTCCTACTCATCTTTTATGCCAGTGTTGGATTCATTTTTTGCTTAAGCATGATATTGGAGTATATAGATTATTTCCAATTTTTTATTCTGGTGGACATGCTTGACAGTCTTCTTAGTTAGTTGCTTTGGATTTTCCTAAAAAGTGAAGTTTATTTTATTTTTATATCTTCCATTATAAATTTCTCCAAGTGTTCTTTAAGATGTTTCTATAATCTATAATAACCTTATATAATTATTGACCATGTAAGCTCTAACATAAGAAATTTAAGAATTTATGCATAATGACTTAAATGTCTTTTTATACTTTTGAATCTAAGTTACACTATATTACAATATATCAAGAAACTTAAGCTGAAAACAGTATTACAATGGGGCATGAGGTTTAATTTTTTCTGACAGAAGTAAATTACTGTAATTTAAAAAATGGACTCGGAAATATGTTAAGTCATAAACCTAGTTAATCCTAAAATAATGCAACCAGTTCACTTTTTCATGTAGCACATACAATTTAGTTCCTGAGGAAAATAACCTATTAATAATAAAGTCATGAAATAAACAAAATTGATGATATCTTTTCAATGGAATACCATTCCCCTTTCATATTTTAGCATATTTAAAGAGCATTTTATAGCACAATTGTGACTATTATAGATGTCAATGTAAGAAATTTAATGATTTGTTTATAATGATCCAAATGTCCTTCTTAAAAATCTTTGAATTAGAGCATAGGAAATTCTATACTGTCCACTGCACTGGTTACTTGAGAAGCTGGCCTCCAAATATTGTTGGAATGGAAGAAGAAAGGAACAGTAAGAAAGACAACAGTAATTTTACCTGCCTTGTAGCCATTGGAAGATTACAGCCATATATTGTTCCACAGAATAGTGGAGAGATTAATGTGAAACCAACTGAATTTATAACCCGGTTTGCAATGAATGGAAAATTTGTCTATGTAGATCAAAGGTAAACATTTACGTGTTATAATGATTAGATTTCAACGGGATATTTGAAACTATTAAAGACATGTCTTGGTAGCACTGCTGGGGTGTGTGTGTGTGTGTGTGTGTGTGTGTGTGTGTGTGTTTTCAGAACAAAAAAGAAACTTTAAATGAAATAAGGATATGGACATGTCAGCAAATTTGTTTAAGCTAACATGTAAACTTGGAAGAGTGTCTCCTAGCCAGTTGGTGCAGAAACTGGGCATGGTCTGTGGCCCCGATTTTACTGGCAAAAGCTAGTAAGAGCGCAGCCTGGATCGGGTGGAGGCCTCATGCCTGGGTGTCTGTTCTGTGTTACAGCTCTAGTCTGGGTCTAGGGCAGCCAAGGGCAGCCCAGTGATGTGCATGGGTCCCCATGCACTTCCTTACTCTCCTGGCCACATGTGGGCCTACAGTATTCTGGGAGGAAGTACACTCACCACTTCTGAAGTTTATTTTCAATTTTAAAACCAGGGCAACAGCAATTTTAGGATATCTGCCTCAGGAACTTTTGGGAACTTCTTGTTATGAATATTTTCATCAAGATGACCATAATAATTTGACTGACAAGCACAAAGCAGGTAGGTATGCATCAAGCGGAATACATTTTGGGGAATTTAAAATGACAGCTTTCACTCTTAATTTCCCATTCCTGTGAAATTTGAAATTTTAATGAATCCTCACAACATTGATTTTTATAGTGGCAGACTGTTATGCTGATAATTATCTTTTCTCGTTAAGTTCTACAGAGTAAGGAGAAAATACTTACAGATTCCTACAAATTCAGAGCAAAAGATGGCTCTTTTGTAACTTTAAAAAGCCAATGGTTTAGTTTCACAAATCCTTGGACAAAAGAACTGGAATATATCGTATCTGTCAACACTTTAGTTTTGTAAGTAATTTTTTATGTTAAGACCTTTATATTAATTTCAAATGAGTATCTTTCCTTTTCTCCTCTCATCTTGCTGAATCATTAAAACTATATGATCCTCTGGCCTTTTATTATAACTTGATATTTATCTTTCGAGTAATTCGTTTACTATTCATTGGCATTAGTTCTCAGAATTAAGCTGAAAGTTTTCTTTTTTTGTAATATATTCCTCCTGGATATAATATGTTGAGGGCAAAGGCATTCATTCAAGCATTTTCTTCCTACCCTCCATGATCATTAGGTAAACAATGCGGATATGGACTTCTACTGTGCACTGTTGTAAGAAATTGTTTTGTCCTCCGCATCATTTTTAGGCACATCTTGTAAGCCTGGGGTGCCACACATGTCTGTGTAGGCAGGCCCAGGGTTGGGGAGAGCAGAAATCCAGCCTAGGTGTTGCTTATCAAGCCCTGTTCTGTAGCTGTGTTAGCCTGAAGGGAGAGCCAAGTTTTCCCAATTTTATAGTAGGCTAGGATGGCCCTGTTCTAAGTCGTACTTTTTTTCTGTAAGTTTCTCTTTGAAATTGCTGTAAGGTTTCCCTGAACCAGTTGTTTTCTTATCTACATTTCTGAATGAAAAATAATTTAAAAAAAACCAAAAAGTTTAATACCTCCAGTATTTCCTATCACCCATCCCAGTAATCTTTGCCTACTTTTTATTAGTATGTGAACTGAGAGTTTGTTACTGTGAGAACATGTCTTTTATAGGGGGATGGGGCATTTGGCAAATGCCATGATACTTACCACATTAAGATCTTAACAATATGTGTATATAAAACATAAATGAGCCACAAATTGACAAATTAAAAGAGCTTAGTGTAGCTGCCATAACAGTTTCCTTCGCCTTAGAAAATTAAATCACCTATGGTGTTTTTAATTCTAGGGGGCATAGCGAGCCTGGAGAAGCATCATTTTTTCCTTGTAGCTCTCAATCATCAGAAGGTAAGTTTAGTTTCAGATGATGAAAGACTTATTACTGAGATATATTGTTAAGACTATTATATTTTTCTGTCCTGGAGAGGGGAAAATTTGAAGGTGAAATTAAAAGGAGTTCTACAGATTGGGTTCTAGGAATCCCAGCTTTGGTTTAGAAGAGACTAAATTCAACAGGAAACAGATATCCCATTTAAACTCCCAGAGGTACTACCATATCCCCCTTGAAATTTCTATAGTACTTTGCTTACATTTCTGTTATAATCTTGCACTGTACTGCAATTAGTTGTTCATTCAACTTGCTTTCCAGTAGACTGAGTTCTTTAAGAGCAGGAATGATGTTTTATCCCTTATTCAGCCCTAGCAGCTAACATTGTTCCTTGTCAATTGTGACACTCTTGGACAAATTAATGAGAAGTATTAGGGGGAGCTTTTGCTTATCTGTGTTAGTTTTTCACCACAGGAATATTAATGTATTATTTGTAAAAATAAAAATCTTCAGAAACATTGAAGTAGTATTGCTCTGGCTTTAGTGTGGAGATTAAAGTTGAAAGAGACTTGACTCCTGGGTTACAAGTCACGATTGTGCCCTCAGTGACTTCCCACACATTTGATTCAAAGAGCATTACGAATTACATATGTAATACAAGGATGAATGTTTTCTAACATTTTTGGATGCACCTAGTCTGTTTCTTTTAAGGAGAGAAGTGTGAAATTATTTGAATTGAAAGAAAAAGTCCTCAGTTGAGTTTTTCCTTTTGCTGTTACTTAGAATCCTCTAAACAATCTTGTATGAGTGTACCTGGAATGTCTACTGGAACAGTACTTGGTGCTGGTAGTATTGGAACAGATATTGCAAATGAAATTCTGGATTTACAGAGGTAATGTTTTATTGCTGCAAATATTTTCAAAAGTAAAAATATCATATTTATAAAACCAATATACAAAAATCAGTAGTCTTCCTATATACAAATGATAGCTAGTTTAATATAATGGAAAATATTATCATCTTCACAGTAGCAACAAAAAAAGATAGAAATTTTACAAGAAATAATCATACTAACATTAAAAAAAAAAACCTTTAGGCTGGGCACAATGGCTCATACCTGTAATCCCAGCACTTTGGAAGGCCAATGTTGATGGATCCTAAGGTCAGGAGATCGAGACCATCCTGGCCAACATGGAATGGTGAAACTCTTCTCTACTAAAAATACAAAAATAAGCTGGGTGCGGTGGCATGTGCCTGTAATCCCAGCTATTCAGGAGGCTGAGGCAGGAGAATCGCTTGAACCAGAGAGTTGGAGGTTGCAGTGAGCCAAGATCACACCACTGCACTCCAGCCTGGTGACAGAGCAACATTTCATCTTAAAAAAAAAAAAAAGAAAAAACCTTTAAAATTCACAAAGGTACATAAAAGCCAACTCAAATAACTTCAGATACAAGCTGTTTTTCAACAGGAAGACGGAATTGTAAGAATGTAGAAGAAATCATAGGGGCTTCAGAAAACAAGGGGACTCAGTTGAGAGAGGAATTGAGTTGGTGAGCAGTCAAGGTCTTAACTAACGTAAAGTCAGGTAGTAGAGGGACTTAAATAACAGATTTTTGCCCAGGGAACTAATATGAAGGAAGCCAAGATGCAGAAGATTAATAGTAAAGAGATGAGGGGAGAGGTAGTTTCCATGAGGCTAAGTGAATAGGTAGTGATTTTAAAACATGAACGGGGTGACATCAGATGCCAGTAAGATGGCAAAATAGGACTTCCAGAGTGAAGAAGCCCCACAGGACTTATGGGACACTGTCAGGAAAACCAGTGTACACACTGTGGGTGTCCCAGAAGGATAGAGAAAGTTAGAGGCAAGGAGCTTATTTTAAAAAAAGGAAAATCCGCAAACTCAGTAAAGGGAATATTCATTCAACCCAGGGGTTCCAGTTTCATGAAGCTCAAAGAACCCAAAGTAGATTAAATATAAAGAGATCTTTACCAAGACACATTATAATCAACTTCTCAAAAGTCAAAGAAGGAAAGGATTTTGAAAGCATCAGAAAGAAACCTCAGCAGAAACCTTGCAGGCCAGGAGAGAATGGGATGATCTATTCGAAGTGCTGCAAGTAAAGAGCAAACAAACAAACAACTCTGCCAAACAAGAATACTACATGTGGCAAGGCTGTCCTTCAGAAATGAAAGGTAGATAAGGACTTTTCCAGACAGACAAAAGCTGTGGAAGCTAATAATCATGAGATGTGCCTTACAAGAATGCTAAAGGGAATTCTTCACATTAAACTGAAAGGGTGCTAACAAACAAATGAAAGTGTAAAACTTTCTGTAAAGATAAGAATACATTCAAATTCAGAATACTCTAATACTGTAATGGTAGTACATAAATCACTTTGAATTCTAATAAAAACATTAAAAGACAAAAGTATTTAATTATAGCTGCAATAGTTTGTTAATATATGACACGTAAAAGATATAAATTGTGACATCAGTAACATAAAATGTGGAGAGAAAGTGTGGAGTTTTTATGTACAGCTGAAGTTAAATTATCAGCTTAAAATGTCCTTTTATAATGATAAGGTATTTTATGTAGACCTCCTAATAACTACAAATAAGTTCTTTTTCACAAAAGAAAAAGAAAAAGGAATTAAAGCATACCACTACAAAAAAATCATCAAATCACAAAGGAAGACAGTAAGAGGAAGAATAGAACAAAGGAATTACAAAACAGACAGAGAACAGTGAACAATATGGCCTAGTAGGCACTTTACTATCAGTAATTGCATATAAATGGATTAAATTATTCAATCAAAGGCAGACTAGCTGAATGGATGTAAAAAACAAGATCTAACTGTATGCTGCCAATCAGTGACTCAGTTTAGTTTTAAGGATACACTTAGGTGAAGAGATGGAAAGTGAAGGGATGGAAAAAGATATTCCATGCAAATGATAACCAAGACAGAGTAGGGGTGACCATACTTACGTTAGAAAAAATAGATGTTAATTCAGAAACTAAGCTGGGCATGGTGGTGCACACTTATAGCACCAGCCACTTGGATGGCTGACAGGAGGATCACTTGAGCCCAAGAGTTCAAGGCTGTAGTGCACTATTATCATATCTGCAAATGGCCACTGCACTCCAGCATGGGCAACATAGCAAGACCCCGTCTTAAATAACACACACACACACACACAAACCCTGCAAAACTGTCACGATTCAAAGAAGCTCGTTATGTAATGATAAAGGAGTCAATTCAAGAGGATATAACAATTGAAAATGTATGTGCAGTCAACATTGGAACACCTAAATGTATAAAGCAAATATTAACCAAATCAAAGGGACAAATATGCAGCAATACAATATTAGCAGGGGACCTCAAAACCTCAGTTTCAACAATGGATAGAGCATTCAAACAACATCAATGTGGAAACAGTGGACTTGAACAACACTAAAGACATGAACACTTCATCCAATGGCAGCAGAATACACGTTCTTTTCAAGTGTACATGGAACATTCTCCAGGATAGGTCATATATAAGGCCACAAAACAAGTCTTAAACAATTTAAGAACATGTAAATCTTACCAAGTATCTTTTCTGACCACAGTGTTATGAAACTAGAAGTCAATAACGAGCAAAACTGGAAAAGTCACAAATATGTGGAATTTAAACCACACATACCTGAATAACCAATGAGTCAAAGAAAAAAATCAAAGGGGAAATTTAAAAACTTGAGACAAATAAAAATGGAAACACAACATATCAAAACATATGGAATGCAGTAAAAAGCAGTTCTAAGAGGGACGTTTATAGCAGTAAATACCTATGTTAAGAAAAAAACCCTAGCTTTACACCTCCAGAACTAGAAACAGAACAAACTAAATCCAAAGTCAACAGATGGAAGGAAATTATCAGAACAGAAACAGATTAAATCAAGATTAGAAAAACAATAGAAATGACTGACGAAACTGAGATGGGTTTTTGAAAAGATAAAATTGATAAACCATTAGCTAGACTAAGAAAAAAGAGAAGTTTCAAATTATAAACAGTGATAACATGAATGAACCCACAGGACATTATGCTAAGTGAAATAAGCCACACACAGAATGAAGCGTGCTGCATCATCTCTTATGTGCAGAATGTCAGGGAAAAAAAAAGCTGACTAAATAAAAATAGAGTAGATAGGTGTTCACCAGAGGCAGGGAGGGCATGGGAATGGGGAGAAGGAAATCAAAAGGTACAAATTTGCTGTTAGGTAGAATGAATAAGCCTACAGATGGAATGGGCAGCATGAGAACTAACTATGGTTAATAATGTTATTCACCGAAGATTTGCTAGGAGAGTAGGTTTTAGGTGCTGTCAACGTACACATACACACAGATAACTGGGGGGGGGGGTGATGAATATGTAAATTTATTTAACTGCAGCAATCATTTTACTATGTATATGTACATTAAACCATTGTATTGTACACCTCAATGTCAACTGCCTTCTTGGGAACACATAAAGACAAAGATTGTGTTTATACCATTTTGTTCTTTATGTATGTGTTTCATTGATTTTTACCTGAGAATGACCTATTATAGTAAAAATATGGCACATTTTCCACTTTAAAAAGGTTCCAAAACGTTAGCAAACCTTCCCTTACTCTCAGTTCTGCCATTTAGTATCCTGAGGAGGAGCTGATTTTTGACACCGGCATCTGTTTGAAACTATGCTGTGTTATTCTACTATTTTACCACATGCTGTTTTGACAGGTGATATGATTTACTCAAAAGTTTTTACCTCAGAGCTTTATTTTTCTATTTACTATGGAGTGTTTTTCAGCATTCCATAGTCACAAATAAGTCTGGCACCTAGTAAGTCAGTCTAAATGTGAAAACTACTATGAGACTCGGTTTCAATTTCCTCACTATATTTTTATCAGTAGATTATTATGTATTTAGAGGAGAAAATTTCCTTCTAAAATATGTAAAAATAAAAAATGTTTTCTGTTTCACTTTTTAAAGGTTACGGTCTTCTTCATCCCTTGATGATTCAAGTCCAACAGATTTAATGAAAGCTACTCATACCATAAACTGCAGGAATGTAAGCATACTTGTAAATGATAATATTCATGAAATAAATGAACAATAAAATTTGCTCCTTGTTAATTATTTCTTTTAAGAAAAGAAGACATTCTGTCAAAAAAAAAAAAAAAAAAAGAAAACTCATTTTGGCCACTCAGTGATGTTTAAGTGACTTTGTTGAATAGTAGTTAAGAGTGAAGTTGTTGGAAGCACATTATCTGAGTCCAAGTTATGACACTTACTGGGACGTAACCTTGGGCTTGTTACTTAAACTTTCTGTGCTTCAATTTTCTCATTTGTGAAGTAGAAATAATAATATCACTGATCTCCTAGAGGAGTGTGAGAATTAAGTGCTTAAATACACAAACAAAAACTCGTAGAACAGTGCCGAGCACACAGTAAGTGCTCAAAAATGAATGGTAGCTCTTAATATTGTTATTAAATAGGCTCCAATTCAGTAGATTAAATGTATACCTTGAGCTTTGAAAAAAAGGTTAAAAAAATAGAAGCCACAAGATAAATACATATATTACTTAATTCAGTTGAACAGATACTACCTATATGAAATGCATTATTGTATATACAAAAATTACTAAACCTAGTGCTATTTGGAAGACTAAAATACAATATAATTCTAATTTAGCACAGACAACAAAAAGCTCTAAAGCAGGTATATAAATCAAGCAGTGTAAGACTACAGGAGAAAAGAGAAATTTTATCTGACCAGGACAAACAGAAACTTGAAAATACAAATATCAGAGCCAGGCATGGTGGCTTGTGCCAATAATCCCAGCTACTCAAGAGGCTGAGGCAGGATGGTCACCTGAGGCCAGGAGTTCAAGACCAGCCTGGGTAACATAGTGAGACCTCCTTTCTAAAAAAGATTTTTTGAAAAACTAGCCAAGCATGGTGGTACATGCCTATAATCCCAGTTACTCCAGAGGCTGAGGCAAGAGGATCACTTGAGCCCAGAAGTTTGAGGCTGGAGTGAGCTATGATCACACCACTGCACTAGCCTGAGCGCAGACTGCAACTGTGTAAAAGCAAAAAAATATATATATATATATTTATATATATGTGTCATATCTTTTTATACAAGTATCATGTCTTCTACTTTATTATTCATTTATTCCTACAGTTAGCACATGTTTATTGGGTATCCATTTTGTGCAAGGTAGTATGCGAGAAACAGATTTAGGCTGTAGTAAAAATGTCTAAGTAGTGTACATTATGTAGGCATTCTATAGATAGAAGCATGTCAATAAGACAATATAGGCAAATGATTTCCTATTTTATGAGCTACGTGGATTATTAGATTGTTTGGCCTGTAACTATATAACAGTATAAGAACTTTTCAGTAACAGCATTTGGTTTAATGTTTCCCACTCCAAAGAAGTATTTCCCATAGTAGTTTTATATAAGGTATAGTTTTGCCATCATTTTATAAAAACAGAAATAACTTTGACCACTAATGTGGTCGTGGACTTCTTCATCCAAAACTTTTCCTTAGATACGTACCTTCAGTTTTGGCTCTTAACAATGCAGGCTTTGGAGTCAGGTAGACTTGAGTTCGAATCATGGCTTCAGCACCTTGGGCAAGATATTATCCTCTTCAGGCATCAGATTCATGATCTGTAATATAGCTGCCTCACGGTATCTGAGAAATGAGATGAGACGATGCAGGTGGAGAGCTTGGCACATGGTACTTGGGAAAAGCAAGCTTCCATATTGATGGTGGTAGTTGTGGCACTGACAGCAGGCCCGTGTCTGATAACTACAAAAAGGTATTTATCTTATTCTGGTAGGAACCTCACTGTTTATTACTCTGGCTGTCTTTTCAGATGTCAAATAAGGAGTTGTTTCCACCAAGTCCTTCTGAAATGGGAGAGCTAGAGGCTACCAGGCAAAACCAGAGTACTGTTGCTATCCACAGCCATGAGCCACTTCTCAGTGAGTTTTCTTTGTGAACTGCTGAACATTTTGTTTATCAAAACTGCCTTCTTAATCATTGTTTTTGGGCACAGGAATTTCCTAGAGAAGTGGATAGTTTTAAAACTAAGATTTTTCTCAGTTGAGCACAGTGGCTCACACCTGTAATCCCAGCACTTTGGGAGGCCAAGGCAGGAGGATTGCTTGAGGCCAAAAGTTCAAACCAGCCTGGCACACATAGCAACAACACATCTCTACAAAAAAAAAAATTGTTTTAATTAGCTAGTCATGGTGGCTCATGCCTATAAAACTAGCGACTCAGGAGGCTGAGGCAGGAGGGTTGCTTGAGCCTAGGAGTCAAGGCTGCAGTGAGCTGTAATTGTGCCTCAACACTCCAGCCTGAGTGACAAAGTGAGACCCTGTCTCAAAAAGAATAAGTAAATAAATAAATAAATATTTTTTTCATTCAAAATTCTAAATAACAATAATTATACTGGATCTTAAAATGGATCTACTTAATGGTCCTGTCGTTAAGAATTCAGTTATCAATGGAATCGGCTATGAGTATTGGTAAATATACAATTTAAATAAAACCAAGGTATTTCTATCTAGGAAAAAATGTTTATCCTCAAGAATGACCAAGAATTCATAAAGGATGCAAGTCATAAAATGTTTAAGATGTAATCATTCATTTTAACAATGTTTATGCAAACTCCAGATCAAGTAAACTGAGTGACATGGTTATTTTAGTCTGTTTTATGTTTCCATAACAGAATACCACAGATGGGGTAATTTGTAATAAACACAAATTATTTGGCTCACAGTTCTTGGTACTGGGAAGTCCAAGAGTATAGTG
>NW_016107682.1:1855942-1898025 GCF_001604975.1 Cebus imitator
TAGAGACGGGGTTTCACCATGTTGACCAGGATGGTCTCGATCTCTTGACCTCGTGATCCACCCGCCTCGGCCTCCCAAAGTGCTGGGATTACAGGCTTGAGCCACCGCGCCCGGCCTCATGCTTCATGTTACCATGGTGGAAGGCAGAAGGGCAAGAGAGGGTGAGAGCAAGAAAGCAAGACATGGCCAAACTCACTTTTATAACAAACACACTCTTAAAATAACTAACCCACTCCCATGATAATGACAGTTCATTTATGAGGATATCCAAGTTCCTTCAAGTCCTCATGACCTAATTACCTCGTATCAGGCCTCAATTCTCAACACTATTGCATTGGGGATTAAGTTTCTAACACATGGATTTGAGTGGACAAATTCAAACCATTGTATATAGTTTCATATCTTCCATGACTGACATTGCTCTGCTAAAGCATACACTAAAGAGAAGCAAAGGACTTGAAGGAACTTGGATATCCACTTTAAACACACATAGAGCAATATATTTATTATCTGAAGTTCCATTGTACTTTGACACATATATAAAACCTTTGGTTCATCTTTATCTGCATTTTAACCCTTAATTTCTAAAACATCTTATCTCTAAATTAATTCTCATCTCCATGGTTCCTACTTATTTCATTTTTCAATAAAAATCTGATTTACCTCCCTTTTATAAGAAAATTTCAAATTTTTAGAAGATGCTTTTGTCCCTGGCTTCTCATTTTAGTGTTAAACAAATAGGGTTTTTTTTAACAAGCAGATTACATTCTCTCTTTCCAAGGTTTACACACAAACACATACACTCAATCTCCTAGCTTCCTTCAAAGTCTCTGAGAATCTATACACTTTAGCAGTGTAATTTCCTGTTAGAAAACTCAAAGATAGCTTACTTCTTTGTAGCAGATGAATTAGGTGCAATTTGTCTGACAGAAGATTGTTATAAAACTAGGTAACCCATTTAAAAATATATCAGCCTTCTGCAGCTTAAGATACATACTTTGCCTTCAAAAATACATTGTATGGTATTCTAGCCTTGCTTTGCCATTTTTTATGACAATCATTCCTTAACCTCTAAATGTGTGAAATGTATGACTTTACTGATTGCCTTTACTTACACAGGCCTGTATTTTAATTCATAGGTGATGGTGCACAGTTGGATTTTGATGCCCTATGTGACAATGATGACACAGCCATGGCTGCATTTATGAATTACTTAGAAGCAGAAGGGGGCCTGGGAGACCCTGGGGACTTCAGTGACATCCAGTGGACCCTCTAGCATTTGATTTTTGATTCCAAAAATGAGAAACATTTTAAAGCATTTCATTTATGACAAACTGTCTGAACTATTCCTCAGTACTGTATTGATATTATTTGTATCTTTTATTAACGATCTACCAATTTTTATAGATTTGCATCTTATTGTCACAGGGATGTGGGGAAAAATGTTTTCCTCCCAAGAGAACCAGAGTTTATTATAGACTCCTTTATTCAGTGAAATGGCTTATAATCCACTAGTTGCCATATTTTTGCTAAAACATTTCTAACCAAGAATACTACTTACATACTGTTTTGGCTTTGTTTTATTTTTGATGCAGTTTTTTTGAGTCAAGGTAATGTAATATATTGATTTTTTCCTTTGCATCTAAGATTCATTTATAATAGTAGGTTGTATGATTTGGAACATTTTCCATTCCTTGTGAATTTCCTTAATTGCGGATAGGGCTTACACACTTTAAGAAAACAATGAGTACTTGAACATTTAAAGGGATAGTGCAGTTTATAGTCATAATCACATTAAATACTGTATTTGGTCTTTGGAGACTTAGGCAAGCACAGAGCCGGGACATTTATGCTCACTTGAGCACTTTAAGATGAATTAAAAGTGAGATGATTTTTTTACTTAAAACTCAGAAAAAGTCAAAAGAGTTTCAGCTTTACTTACGGAAAAGGAAGGGCCCTAGATCTTGGGGATTAACCTTTGCATATAAGATTTAATAGGCCGAACGTGGTGGCTCATGCCTGTAATCCCAGCACTTTGGGAGTCTGAGGCAGGCAGATCATTTGAGGTCAGGAGTTCAAGACCAGCCTGGCCAATATGGTGAAACCCCGTCTCTGCTTTAAAAAAAAAAAAAAAAATTACCCAGGCATGGTGGCACACACCTGTAATCCCAGCTACTTGGGAGACTGAGGTGAGAGAATCACTTGAACCTGGCGACAGAGGTTGCAGTGAGCCTTACCACTGCACTCCAGTCAGGGCAACAGAGTGAGACTTTGTCTCAAAAAAATTTTTTTACTTTTAATATAACCACTGAAGATTTCCATTATAGATAGAATAGGTTTTTGACATTGAAACATACTTAAGGATAGATTCGTCCTAAAGGAAAAAAATAGATCCAGGCAGGTTAAATGTCTTGTGTAAAGTTACACATTAAATTCCTAGAGTTTTAAATGTTTAATGTATATAAACCAGTTTCTTTATACACATTTGGAAAAACAGTGGTCTCACTGGTTAAATGATTAACTAACTGACCTGGGAATTAGTTGTAGCTTTCTTGGTAATAGGCAATTACAGTTATTGCCTGTAACCAAAGATAATTAAACAAATGACAAGTACATTTTTAAAATTATGAGACAATGAGAAATAATTTTAAACCCAATTTTCTAATTATACTTTAAAATTTATAGAGCATTTTTTAACAGTAATTAATCCAGAGGTGGCTCAAATTGAGTATAAGAATTAAGATTATTTAAAATACTGCATGTCTACCTTCTCGGGGATTGTACTTTATAATACTTTCTGCTTTGGTAGTACTTCATAGCTTACCAAGTTTGCTCCCATATATTATTTTTTGTGCCTCACAAATGAAAGTCAGATAGGCTGGGAACTATCTGACTTCAATAGGACAGCCCTCAGCCTTCAATGTGGGGTTCAAATCCAGTTTCCTGTTCTATATGGTGCTACATCTTTCCAACAAATTTTCCTCATAGCCCCTCACCAAAACAAAGTATTATTTTGACCCTGCATGCTATTTCTTTAGCTGTAGGTGATAGATTAGAACTTCTGTCAGACATGTTAATGACAAATATATCAATAGGCAATAACCACAAGCAAATGTCTCCTTCAAGTGTAAAATGTTGAGGGGCTGTGTGGGCAAGGATGTATTAGCATATGGTGTCCCAGCAGTGTTGGAGAGTCAGCACCATTCCTTCTCTGATACTCGAGGACCTGAGAGACATTAGGTTTAAAATAAGCCAAAGAAATCCTACAAGATCGGGAGAATTGGTGTGCACTAGCCTAAGCATTATAGTTAAGTCTAAAGAAGTATGAAAGATCCCATGTGTTCTCCAAACTGGGCAGAGGGGCCTGCGTACCAATATCACTTTTTAGGGGACTGAACCATCGCAGGTTAGACTTGGCTTCCAAAGAGTCTGCCTAAACCAGGGGTGGCAGGATAGGCCATCATGGCTGGATGGCCTCAAAAGAAGGGGGCAGACCCTCGTGATGCCAGGATTTGAAATGCAGAGTTTCTAGAGGCAGACCAGTGCTGCCTCACACAGTGGCAGTTTTTTCTCTTTGCAAGAGGAGGCTGTTCTATTCCATAGATCAGGTGGGCAAATAGCCAATTGAATCCTCTGTGCATGGTTTGATCCTTTACTGATTCACTCTAATATTTTTCTGTAGATCCTTTCATCCTGGACTCAGAATCTAATCCATGCATTGTATGATACCATAGCTCTCCCACGTTCAGAGTTTCCTTCAAAATGTTTTAGTTTTCTTTAACTAAATTTGATTTTCGCTGTTGGAAGTGACATACTTTTATAGTATACACTATGTTACTTTTTTCTCCTACAAATCAATTTTTTGAATTTTGGTGAGAAAGAATATATCTACAAATTGCATGAAAGTATCATAAAAACAGCACTTTTTTTTAACTCTAAGAATTGCCACTACATTAATGTAGTGGAGTGGAAGAGTGCCTAGAATCAGAAAACCCTGTTGAGGCTGAATTTAGCTGTGTGACCTCAAGCAAGCCATTTAAACTCTCTGTGCCTCAGCTTCCTCATTTTTAAAAGAAGGTTTGATCTCTGTGTTTACTTGTAGCTCTGATTCTGGGATTCTGATCCACAGGACTTGGGCATTAGCATGGAACCTAGAACTGTGCTGTCCATTGTGGTAGCCACAAGCCACATGTGGCTACTGAGCACTTGCAGTGCAGCTACTACAAAGTGAGGTGTGCTGTCAATGTAAGATACATACCAGATTTTGAAGACTAGTATTACCAAAAGAATATAAAATATCACATTAATAATTTTATATTAATTACATGTTCAAATGATATTTTGGATATACTGAATTAAATAAAACATTAAAATTCTATTTGTATCTTTTTACTTTTTTAATGTGGCTAGAAGAAAACTTAAAATTACACATGTGGCTCAGATTATATTTCTATTGGACAGTGCTGCTCTAGAACATTATATTAAGTAGTAATTGAAGTAGACCAAAGTTTATGCCATAAGGATATTTTTCTTTAAATACTGTGTTTAAAGAACAATTACTTATTGATCCTTGAATCTGTATGATCAAATAACTATGAGTCTCTATCCATGTCACCAAATTTAAACTTTTGAAAATAATAAACTTTAAAATATCAGATATTTTATTACAGGATGATACTTGGAATCAAGTGAAATGAGTTATATGGTCATCATTATATTTGGAAATCTATTGTGAAGCAGAAAGACAAACAGGAAAGTACAGAATAGAGACTTTTAGTAAATAAATGGAATTAAAAGGGAAATGTTTATTTACAGTGTCACAACAGGAAAGGATGTCTTTGTCATCATAGTCTTTGAGAGATCTCTGTAAAATGTGGGGCACAGGTACAAGAAATAGCTGATATTTAGTTATCAGACCATGTTTAGTAGTGTCCAGTTTCAGATCATGCTGCCAAGAGGTATCTGCCCATCAGGTAGGTCATCGCTGGGCTGTGGAATGGGAGACTCATACTTGCCCAGCACAATGTTATGGGCAGAGAGGCTGACATCTAGGATTAGCTAGAAGCCATAAAGAAATACTGTTAAGTGGCCACTAGGTGCCACTTTTCCATTTTTCGAGTGTTTTGTTTTCATTAGCAGATCATTTTTTTCCAAGTTCCATGGGACCTATGAGAGGCATTTGTGATTTTTGTACCTACAATAAGTCACCCTGTCTGATGTGAGTTGTTTTATGAGAAATGCTTTCCCAGGGAGGTCTAGGAAGATCCTGACACGTAAGAACTTTGGCATAGGGAGCTTTCCAAGTGTGGTGCCAATAAAAACTGACCTGGAAAGAAAACCTGTCCGGCACAGAATACGCTTTCTGAACTCACTTGAGAATGTATGGTATACGTCACTTCTCATATATTCTTGAGTTTAGATTTGTCTTTTATACTTTTAGCTCTTTTCCATTTCATTTGCGCTTGCCTGTATATTGGTATTTTTAAAATTCTGTGGTAAATAAGAGTGAAATTATATTTTATAATTACTCATTTGTAGTTTTTTTTTAATTTAATAAATTTCCTCCAAAAAGTGTGCCCTTAACTACTTTTTAATGTGGAAACATAGATTAAGGAAACCATCCAGGGCCCTCAAACCACCGGGCAGAGGGGTTTATTGAACTCTGTTACTATCTGTGTTTCTCAGCGTGTTCACCAGGGTACACTAACTGCTGTAACAACTGCAAAATCTCAGTGGTTTAACCAGTAAAGGTTTCCTTCTGCTCACATCAGACTCCAATGTCATTAGCCTTATCTGTCCCTCTGACTCTCTCCCTCCCCTCCTGCCTCTTCCTCTTTCCATCTCCCAGCTTTGCTTTCCTCTGAGCTGGTTTTATCTTCCAGTGGACCCTCTCCCCATGATGGCACTCAGAAGTTCCAAGCATATATTGTTCTTATACCCCACAATTTCAGTGGAAAGAGAGCCTCTTTTTCCTAGTAATTCACACAAAATGTGCATTGATTGGGCCTCTGGATCAACTTGGTCTACCTGGACTTTCCGTTGTGTGATTGCAGTACCTACACCAATTCTAGGGAGTCACCCATCATGGATTACAAGGTTCTGTTGTTGCTTCTGCAGATAACCCTTTCCTCTCTGGCCCCAGGCTGTCTGGCTGTTGGCATCTGATGTCTTTTCCCCTTCAGGGATGCCTTTAAAGCTCATTTTAATTTATTTAACGGAAATTAAAATGTTATAAAGGGAAGGCAAAATAAACAATAGATTCTTTCCAGGTCAGCAGGCTGGAATATACAGATTGGCCAGGCTTTGATACATGCCTAACCTTGGGTTGAAGGTTGGCAAGGCAGTCCTGTTGGAATCCCTTGAATAACATGAGGATCTCCCACGGCAATCTTCCAAAACATTGGACTCTCCTCTCCCCAGGTCTCCCACTGCCAACAGAAGAGGCTGTAAAGGTGAAGAGGACACCGATTTAAGAGATTAGTATTACAGAAGTAGGATGGCAAGAACTTGAGGACCAACTGCTTATCGGAAATGTTGAAGCAAAAGCAGTGAATAAGACTCAAGTCTCTGGCTCGGGGTTCTGGATTGCAGTGCTGTTCAAGAGGTAAGAGTTACATGAGGAGAGACAGCTTTGGGGTAGAAGGTGCATCAGTTCTAGACAAATTGTGTTCATCCAGGTGATGTCTAATAGACAGTTGGATATGTGAGTATGGAGGTTGGGAGAGAAGTCTGATATGGGCAGCACACAAGTTTTCGAGCCTCAGTTTCTTTGTTTGTAAAGTAGACTTCATTTGTAAATACTCTGCAGAGTTTTAGTGAGGATTAAATTATCTTACATAAAGTGCTTATCACATTGTCTGACATAGTAATTTTAACAGTGATCATGATACGTTAATTTATAAGCTCTACAGTATGATAATAAATGTTGGAGATTAGTGTTATAGAGAAGCATCATCATTGTTGGTAAAAAATTCCTGAGACTATATAGCAAACAAATATATAAGTAGTATAACGGTAATTTAAGCTTCGCAAAAGTTTAACCCAAATAACAGTAGAAATTCATAACCAATGGGAAAGCATAAGTACCTAAAGAACCCAATAAGGTAAGGTGTTTGGGAAGATGTATATCTGCAGCACAAAGAGGTAAATAATTTTGTTTGCTAAGACATCTATAAGGCATTTTAAAAGAAAGTCGAATGGTTCCTAATAAATGATACCATTTGTTTCCATTTAAGCGCTTGTTTATCCTGTGCTATGCTCTTAGAGACAATTGAAAACACCACAGTCCCTGCTCTTAAGAGACCACAGTTTAGTAGAAAGCAGTTAGTATAGAATATGATACCTGCTACCTTAAAGGGATGTACATAGTACTATAGAGTATGGGAAGATCAGGCTTTAACTTTGCTTGTGAAGAGTCCTCAAAATATGTTATACTCCGGCAGTTTATCCAGACCACTGGTTCTCAAATTTAGTTGCATCAGAATTACCTGGATGACTTGTTAAAACACAGATTATGGGTCTCCTAACCCCCATACTTTCTGATTCAGTTGGTCTGACTTGGAGCTTGAGAATTTGCATTTCCAGTAAGTTGCCAGGTGATGCTGAGGTGTCTGGTCTGGGGACCACACTTTGAGAACTGCTGATCTTGCCATTCACAAACAACAAATGGACGGGTCCACAGACCTCTTATTCTAGGGCTGTTCCGAGGAAAGTGGAGTAGGATACAGAGGGCCTCAGAGTGGACAGAACCTACTGCTTATTTTGCCTTCTTTTTGTAACATTTTAATTCTGATTAAATAAATTAAAATGAACTTTGAAGGCGTCCTTGAAGGGGAAAAGATGTCAGAAATAACCAACAGCCAGATAGCCTGGGGCCAGAGGGAGGAAGGGGTTGTCTGCAGAAGGGACCATAGAACCTTGTAATCCATGATGGTTGACTCCCTAGAATTGGTGTTGGTACTGCAACCACACAACGTCTCTTCTTGCCTGCTGCCAAGATAGAACTGATTTATCAAGATAGGGAAATTGCAATAAAGAGTTTAATGCACAGAGCCAAGTAAATGGGATACTGGAGTTTTATTGTTCCTCAAATCAGCTATCCCTAAAATTTGGAGGTGAGCATTTGCTAAAGATAGTTTGGCAGGCAGAAAACTAGAGAATGGGGAATGCTGATTGGTCGTGTTGGGGATGAAATTCTAGGGGGTTGAAGCTCTTTTTTCTTGCTGTCTTCTTTTCCTGGGTGGGTTCACAGAACTAGTTGAGCCAGATTACCTTTTTGGGTGACACCAGCTGGTCCATCAGAATGCAGGGTCTCAGAAACATCTCTGAACACCAGTGTTAGGTTTTACAATAGTGATGTTATACAGTGGAGCAACTGAGGAGGTTAGGAATCTTGTGGCCTCTGGCTGCATGACTCCTGAGCCATAATTTCTAATCTTGTAAATAATTTGTTAGTTTTACAAAAGCAGTCTGGTCCCCAGGCAAAGAGTGGCTTTGTTTCAGGGAGGGGTGGTTATCATCTTTGTTTCAAAGAACTATAAACTAAATTCTTCCCAAAGTTCATTCAGCCTACACCAAGGAATGAATAAAGGCAGCTTGCAAGTCAGAAGCAAGATGGAGCCAGTTGGGTCAGATTTCTTTCACTGCCATAATTTTCCTATTTCAGATTTTTCTCACTGTCATAATTTTTGCAAAGGCAGTTTCAGTATGTGAGCCTCAGTTATTTTGTTTGGCTGTTTGGTTGTTTTTTGTTGAGGAGAGGAGGCAAGGCATAGGAACCTGTGTCACCTTTTTAATTTTACTCTTGGCCACCTTTTTCTTTTTTTAATACTCAGCCACCAGTCACTGTGGAGGACTCTGTCCATTGCTTAAGACATTGTGTATTGAGAGAGGCAATAAAGAATTGCCTTAAATTCTTGTCCAGCTGTGTGCCTCTGGTCTTGGAATTACAGTTTCTTAGGCACTCCTAGCTCTTGGCCGACTTTAAGGAAATGCTTCTCACGTTTAATTCTGTCCAGGAGGAAATCTGTTACATTATACCTTGGGGGTAAATATATCAAAACAAATTTACTTTTTTTTTTTTTTTTTTTACGTTTAATTCTGTCCAGGAGGAAATCTGTTACATTATACCTTGGGGGTAAATATATCAAAACAAATTTACTTTTTTTTTTTTTTTTTTAGAAAACTACCCTAAAATGGGATGCCTAGATTATATAAACTTAAAGCTTAATAGAACCCTTGAAATTTTTATTTAATACTTCGTTGACTGACCAATAAACCAAAAGGCTTTCCATTTACCAGAAGGGACATGTAGACCAATATCACATAATTAGTTGATTGTTAAATTCTTTGGGAGCCCATAAATGTTCAATTTGATTTAGTAAAGGTCAAGCAAAACACAGTTACAGTGTCTGAAATATCTGTTCTTGGGGGGGAAAATGGACACATAGATTATATGTAAAATAATTAAAACAACAGGAGTAAAAAATTACTATTCTATTTCTTTGTAGTAATATTTAATAGAAGACTGCATTTTTAATTGTTTTTCTGATTGTAAAAGAACTTTACATTCATTTTTGGAAAATTCAGGAATATATAAAGTTACTAAGAAGAAAATAAAAATGACCTATTAAAAAATTTTATCACCTAGTGAAAAACCATAGTCAAAACTTGGATATTCTTTCTCTTTTTTTCAGGCTTTTATATCCTAATGAGTTTTTAAAAGTTAGAATCCTACTGTTTATACAAAAAATAATAATAAAATTGTACAAAGTAACATGTATATTGATTAAAAGTCAAATAGCATTTAAAGTCGTAAAATTACAAAAACAAAAAAATAGTTCCCACCTGAGCCCTAATTCTTGTTCTCCAGAGCAACCACTTGCACCTTTTGTTAGCTGATTATGTATTTATAGTTATGTTTCTAAGTATGCTCGTATTGTCACTTCGTGATTTGCCCAAAATGAGCATAGAATAGGAAGCCAACAATTTATTTAAATATTTCTTTATTATGGAGCATTTAGGATGTTGCACAGTTTTACTATTATGGGTAATATGACCATAAACATCCTTCTACACCTACAGGTACTATACACCTCTTTCCTGTTGTTTAGGATGAATTTCTTGGAGCGTAATTGCCAGATCAAAATTGCCCAATTGCCATAAAGACAGTTTGCATTAAGCATTCTTTCCAGAGGTAATTTTATGTGGTTAAATATGTTGATTTTTCTTGCTTAATTTCGTTGTTTGTTTTTATGCTTAGGAGGGAAAACGTCTCCACCCCAAGATCAAATAAATACATACCTCAGTTTTCTTCTAGATGTCCTGTGGTTTTGTAGTTTATACTAAAGTCTTTGATCTAGCTGAAGTTTATTTTGGCCTATAATAAGGTACAGGAGTCTATTTTTCTTTCCATAATATTACCCTTTCTCCACAACTCTTCAGTGACTAGTCCTTTCTTTCCCGCTGATTTGAATGTTGCCATTACCATCAATTAAGTTATTGTACATTCTGGTACTTGTTTTGAAAGGAAGTACTGGTGGTGGTGAGCAGGGAGTTGAATTAATCTGATTATCTGTTCTTTTACCAGTACCAAACTGTTTTAAGTTAATAAACATAGTAGCATTTGATACTGATCTTTCCAATATGTGATAGTATATTACTTTTTCTTCTCTTATTTTCTGAAAAGTGTTCAAAATATAAAATATATTTCTATATTTTTTTTATAAAATAGAGGGAATAGTGGCTTTTTCTCACTTCACCATTTCCTTTTAAAATTTTTAATTTATCAGACTACCTATCAATCACTTCCATCAATGAGGCAGGAGAATCACTTGAACCTGGAGGTTCCACTGTGTTAGAACCAAACTTTCAGGAACAGTTTGGCTGTGTTAGCATTCCTTTAAACTTTTGTTATATAGAGAAATCTAATTCCAACATGTTTATTCTTGGAACCATCTGCCCAATGCTACAATCTGAATTATCTTGTGTTGTTGAAGTTCTGAGGGAATAAGAATAAAATAAAATCTTTATTAAACACTTGCTGTGGCTGGCACAATTCCTAAGCCTATTACAAGTATTCACATAAGCCTCCTAACAACTCTGAAGATAAATGTTGGTATTATCCCCCATTTTACACATAAGCAAACTGGGGCTTAAGAGTTAAGTAACTTGACAAGGTTACCCCACTGCTCATAAGCACTGGAGTCAGAATCCAGACCCACGCAGCTTGCTGTGTGCTCTCAATGCTCTCAACCATGATTCTGATAAACCTTTTAATTTATTGTGTGCTCTCAGGGTTCCCAACCCCCTAAAACTGCACAGCAATTTATTTTACAAAAGATATTTAATTGTGAAAAATCACACAAAATTTACTATCTTTTGTTTTTATCATTATTTTAAGACAGCTCTGTTGCCCAGGCTAGGGTACAGTGGTACCATCTTAGCTTACTGCAAACTCCGCCTCCCAGGTTCAAGCTGTTCTGCTTCAGCCTCCCTAGTAGCTGGGATTACAGGTGTGCACCACCATGCCTGGCTAATTTTTAAAATTTTTAGTAGAGATGGGGTTTTAACATGTTGGTCAGGCTGGTCTCGAACTCCTGACCTCATGTGGTCCAGCCTCCCAAAGTGCTGGGATTACAGGTGTGAGCTACTGCCCCCAGCCTAAATTTACTACCTTAACACTACTGAACCACACACTTAGTGGTTAACTATAGCCACATTGTTTTGCGACAGATTCCTAGAATGTTTTCATCTTGCAAAACTGAAACTCTACCATTTCCTCTTCTCCTCGGCCACTGACAGCCACCATTCTGCATTGTTTCTATAAGATTGAATACTTTAGCTACAAATCCTTATATGAAGTATATGTCTTTTTGTGACTGATTTCTCATAGCATAATAGCCTCAATGTTCATCCATGTTGTACCATGTGACAGAATTTCCTTCTTTTTTGAGACTGCATAATATTCCATTGAATGTATAGATCACATTTTTAAAAAATCCATCCATCCATTGAAATACACTGAGGTTACTTCTACCTCTTAGCTATTATGAATAATGCTGCCAGGAACATGGGTGTGCAAATATCTCTTCAAGATCCTACTTTCAATTCTTTGGACATATACCCAGAAGTGGAATTGCTGGATCATAGGATAATTCCATTTCTTTCTTTCTTTCTTTCTTTTTTTTTTTTTTTTTAAGGTAAGAAATCTCCAACCTGTTTTCCATAGTGGTTGCCCCATTTTACATTGCAGTCACCAGTGTATAAGGGTTCCAGTTTCTCCACACTTTTGCCAACTCTTATTATAACTTTTGTTATACTCCTGTTATTCTGTTTTTGGAGTGATATGTCATTGTGATTTTGATTTGCATTCCTCAATGATTAGTGACATTGGGTGTCTTTTCTTATGTTTTTTGGCCATTTTTATATCTCCTGTCCTCTGCTCATTTTTAAATCAAGTTATTTGTGTTCGTGTGTGTGTGTGTGTGTGTGTGTGTGTGTGTCTAGTTATAGTTTTTTAAAAAATATATTTGGGATGTGAACACCCTATCAGATACATGATTTGCAAATATTTTCTCACATTCCATAGATTGTTTTTTTCACTCCACTGATTATTTCCTTTGATGTGCAGAAGCTTTTCAGTTTGATGCAATTCCACTTGTCTATTTTTGACTTATTGCTTGTGCTTTTGGTGTCTATTTCAATCTCAGCTGCTGAAGCACATGTCCTATTTATTTGGGAAAGAATGCATTAAAAACTTTTAACAAGTGCCATGAAATACATTTTGAAAACCTTAGGAAAATCTTGAAAAATGTAAAATGAAAATCATATTTGTAAATCATTAGTTCAGCATTGTAAAGTTGAGAGGCTAATTTATACAACTATATAAGAAGAAATGGGAGACAGAAAAAAAGAACTGTCTCTGTTCGTATCTAAAAGAGGGATAGCAAGCACACATTGTGTTAAGGCATTTGTGCCACATCCTGTCCACATCTCCGCAGATGAAGCTAAAGAATAGCACGACTTTTCTTGTTGAACCCAAATGGGCTTCAGAACCCTTCTCAACACAGAGCTCCAGGCAACCATTCACGATCCACTGAGGTGACACATTACATGAAATCTATTTGTCATTATGTCTTCAAAAACACTTCCAAAAGCATATTTGTTAAAGCAGAATTCCCTAAACATGCCATATTGGAAAACAGTCATAACTGCAGATTCACGATGATTACAAGCATATTAAACTCACTGAGAAATCCTCCCAGACAGAGATTATTTCCCTGGTTAATACTCATTTCCTAAATTGGCTTGTCCCCAGGACCATTTTGTTATATTGTTTCTATTAAAATACTATGAAATTAGATTTGTATGAAATAGTATTATTATTATTATTATTATTATTATCTGAGACAGAGTCTCGCACTGTTGCCCAGGCTGTAGTGCAATGGCACAATCTCTGCTCACTGCAATCTCCACATCCTGGGTCAAGCAATTCTCCTGCCTCAGCCTCCTGATTAGCTGGGAATACAGAGATGCACCACCACGCCCAGCTAATTTTTTTTGTATTTTTAGTAGAGACAGGGTTTCATCATGTTGGCCAGGGTGGTCTCGATCTCCTGACCTCATGATCCTCCCGCCTCAGCCTCCCAAAGTGCTGGGATTACAGGCTTGAGTCACCACACCTGGCTGAAATAGTATTATTGAAACAGTTCTCTAATATTTGCCATAGAATGGCCATTTATAACATTGGTGTCAGTTCTCTGGAAAATGTTAGTCAGCTTTATTCTACATCTTAACTACCTTGTGGAATTTGGTTTCCACAAAAATGTATAATTTTAAAAGGATAAAAAACAAAAAATATAAGCATACATGTACACACATATACACGTGTATGTATGCTAGCATTTTCAGGAATACAAAGCAGCTAAAAAATTCATTCTCTTTTATCACTAGATTTAGAGGATTGGTGACAAAAAAAAACAGGATAAGAGTATAGCTACAAAGTTGACTAATATTATCTGTGGAAGCTTAAGGAGAAAATAATATAGCTGTTCCTCTGCTATGGAAATGATTCACACTTATATAAATAGAAAGAGGACATTTTAAGGGAGGGGGCTACCTCTAAGTCAAATAAAAGGGCATCTGCTCTAGAGATGGAAGGGATGTCCCATACATGGGCAGATGCAGATGTACACACACACACACACACACACACACACACACACACACACAACTACATATATTCTCAACCAGGAATGAACATTTCAAAAGTGTCAGGAGAAACGAAATTCCAAAACACTACCAAACTTTCAACTTTAAGTGATTATTTTAAACTATGATAATTTAAAATATTGAAAAACTGGGCTGGGCATGGTGGCTCACACCTGTAATCCCAGCACTTTGGTAGGCTGAGGCGTGTAGGTCACAAGGTCAGGAGTTCAAGACCAGCCTGGCTAAGATGGTGAAACCTTAACTCTACAAAAAATGCAAAAATTAACTGGACATGGTGGCAGATGCCTACAATCCCAGCTTCTTGAGAGGCTGAGGCAGAGAATTGCTTGAACGCAGGAGGCAGAGGTTTCAGTGAGCCGAGATCATGCCACTGCACTCCAGCCTGGGTGACAGAGCAAGACTCCACTTAAAAAAAAAAATATATATATATATATACACACACACACACACACACAGCCACAAAAGGAATGAAGTCATTGTTAATTGGATATCTAGCTGGTGTTTTACACAAATAAGGAATCATGGCTGCTTACGCCTACTGCCTAGAGGCCATTCTTTAACTCTAGTTATGTGTTTACATAGATAACAGTTTTGGTAAGCATTTATTATTAAAACATTTCCTCTCAAGAGGTCTTAGAAAATAAACCAAGTTATTAAAAGTCATACCAATAGTTGGCCTGAACATGCAAAATTGCAAAACATCTTTTGGAGACAGGGTTTGGCTCTGTCACCCAGGCTGGAGTGCAGTGGTGCTATCTCGGCTCACGGCAACTTCCACCTCCTGATGCAGAACATCTTAAAGCTTAATGCTTTCCACTCTCAGATGTGTGGTCACAGGAACAACCATTACAGAGTAACATACTATTTGGTTCTGAAAAATAAAGAGCTGATTTCTGAAACATAACCTAGCGCCAAAACAAATCATCAAAAAATAAATGTCAGAATCTACAGTGGTTCCTAATATGTGGTCCTGGGACTAATAACATTAGCATCACCTGGGAGCTTGTCAGGAATGCAAATTCTTGGGCTCCACCTGAGCCCACTGAATCAGAAGCTCTGAGTATGGGGCCCAGAGAACTTTAATAGGCCCTCCACGTGATTCTGAGGCATGCTGCTGTTAGAGAACTGTAGCTTGCTTTGTGTCTGGTATTAGCTTGGTCCATTTTATCTAGACGTGTTGAGGCTTCTTATTCTTTGTGATCTTTATAATAGAATTTCTTCACGTTTCAAGAGCAAAATACAGAGACAGCTTTCCAAATATAATATCTAATGAGCAGTCTAACAATGACCCTCCCTCTGTAACAGAATTGAGTACAGAAGTTGTCTATGTATTTTTAGAACAAAAAAAGAAGATATGCTAGCATTTTCAGGAAGACAAACCAACTAAAAAAGATCCATTCTCTTTTATCACTGGATTTAGACAATTTATTTAAAACACAAGAAGAAAAAAATACTAAGTTGACTAATAATATCTGTGGTAGCTAAGGAGAAAATAATTTAGCCATTCCCCAGCTGTGGAAAAAAATCCAAACTTATGTAAATAGAAAGAGAACATTTTAAGGGAGGAGGCTACCTCTAAGTCAAGTAAGAGGGCATTTGCTCTAGAGATGGAAGGGAGGTGCCACACCATGGGCAGCGGCAGCGACTGACGGAGTGTCTGTAGGAGGCAGTCTGCTACACAGAGGTGGCACCTGCTGACAGGCCATGGAAGGCTCCACTCACCACCACCACGCTTCTGAAATCTCCCTGCCCTCTTGGAGACCTCCACATTCTCTTTCATAATAGGGTAAACTGTGCTGAGAAGCCGGGGTTCCCTAGTCAGGCACATTTTAAACTCCCGGGTAATGTTCCCATTTTGGAGGGTGCTTCACAGTTTTCAGATGACAGTGACACATTTTCTAGAGCAGGGTTTCACTACCTTGGTACTACTGACATTTGGGGCAAATTATTTGCTGTGGGAGCCTGTTCAGTTCACTGTTGACTGTATAGCTGCATCCCTGGCCTCTATCCACTAGATGGCAGAAGCAACCCCCCAATTGTGACAACCAAAAATGTCTGCAGACATGGCTGAATGTCCTCTGGGAGGGTGGGGTGCAGAATCCCCATCTCCATGATAAAGAACCACTACTCTAAAGAGGTAGGGTTTTCCTTTCTTTCTGTTAAAAGGGGCAGGAAAAAAAAATTCGCGTTTGTTCTTTATCTTCATTAATGCCACCACTCACCTGATTCCTGTTTTGCTTTGTTATCCCTCCGCTCTCTCTCTCCTCTCCTGTCTGTCTCTCTCCCTCCCTGTCTCTCTCCCTTTCTCTCTCTTTCTCCTTCTTTCCCTCTCCAGACTGGTCCTTCAAGGCTGTCACTTCACTTACTCTTTGACAATGTTCTCAACCTCCTGACCCCATTATCTTTGGCCCTACTGACCCCAAAGTAGGGCTCTGAGTCAGTTCAGCTTTCTGAAGACTCCATTTCTGCACTAGAGATTCCAGGCATCTCTGGAGAAAGTCATAGTTCTGCATAAATTCATGGTCTCCCACCAGTGAACCTCAGTGAGGCAGCATGAGGCTCTTGTTTCTCTTCACCCACTTCAGTCTTTTCCATTCCTACTGTCTTAGTCTGTTTGGGCTACTGTAACAAAAATACCGAAGACTGGATTGCTTAAACAACAAACCTTTATTTCACACAGTCTGGAAGCTGAGACATCGGAAACCAAGATACTTTCAGATTCAGTATTTGATGAGGGTTCCAGTTCCTGGTTCATAGACAGCTGTCTTCTTGCTGTGTCCTCACATGATGGAGAAAGGTTGCTCTCTGAGATCCCTTTTATGAGGGCACTAATCCCATTCACAAGGGCTCCACCCTTGTGACCTAATCACCTCCCAAATGTCTCACCTCCTAATACATTGGGGGTTAGGATTTCAACATAAGAATCGGGAAACACAAACATTCAGTCCGCAGCACTCAACTTGTGTGGGGAACTCATCAGTTTGCTTTGTGTGTTTTGGTTCGGTTTTGTCTTATTAATACTGCACTTTGAAGAATGGAAAGTGTAGGGGTTGGGTGGGAACCATATGGAGAACTGTAAGGAGTGACCAGCTGGAGAGACCCACATTTGCCTTGCCAGAATGCAGCCATGCAGCCAGGAACAATCCTTCCTCCAGCCCTGACCATGGTAGAGGCATTCACAGGATGGGTCTAGCAGAAGAGGAGAGGGGTAGAAAAGAAAAGAGGAAGAAATGAAAAGAAGAAAGGAGCGAGTGAGGGAGGTCAGGGAAAGAACGAGCTTCCAGGTGCTTAACTAAGGTTGACTCTGTATAAATTTAAAAGCAATGAGATGGATCAAGTAAAGGAAAGCTTTGCCCCATCCACTGACCCCCAAGTATGTTCCTGGTGAGCTAGCTAAGAGTAAGGTGGTAAGATTGTGCCCCTTCTGGTAATGGGCTAGATATAGGCACGTAGGGCATGACAGTAAGGCTACATATATTTATGAAGCCAGTCGTCTTGCCCATTCTCTATGAATAGTGATTTCAGACTTTTCCACTTCCTTCAAACTTTCTATGGTACCATGTCGTCCTTTCAAAAGGACCATGCACATTATTCCACCATGTTCACCATGGAAGTACAGCAGAAAACCCCTTATGGGACGTGGTTGGGACTATACATTGTGACATTAACTGAAAAGGCTTATTAAAGCAGAAAATCACTAAAAAAGAAACATGTATAACTTAAACATTTTAACTTAAAACATAGGTGGGACTGGGTGCAGTGGCTCACGCCTGTGAGCCCAGCGCTTTGGGAGGCTAAGGCAGGAGGATCACTTGAGCACAGGAGTTTGAGGCAGCTAGGATGATGCTACTGTACTCCAGCCTGGGTGACAGAGAAAGACCTTGTCTCAAAAAACAAAAACAAAACATAGTGGTCATACATTTGTTAATCATCTGAGTTAGAGCCAAGACCTTTTGGAGAAGGTCCATGAATTGGAGTTCTGCAAAAATCATTGCAGTGACTTACCACTGATGATATCCAATTTGGACTTTTTAGGTAAAGCAATATTGGTGCAAAGTCCTATTCAATTATGGGTTGTTTTTTTTTTTTAAATCCAAACTTTACAGTTGATTTTGTCCACACCTATTTTGACCAAAAAACGTAGCAACTCATCTTTTGAAGGATTTTCCCAAAGCATAGCTTTCATTTAGTTTGATTTTATTTCATTCAATTTTATTTTAAATTCATCCCTTCAGTTTATGTTGTTAAATATTATAAGTACAACTGGCATAAAAAGGTCACAAAGGGAAGGGGGTTCTTTAGGGGAGAGAATCTATGCACAGAGCTCCCCTGCCATAGATCAGTTTCCTCTTCCTAAACCTAGCAGTTCACCTGCATGCACAGCCATCCCTCCAGCTTCCTTCCTGTCAATATGGAAGAGAGCTCCTTTTGTCCAAAGACCCTTTCACCCATGCTTTGTATCTGATCTCCCCTCAACACCTCAGTCTGTCTCCCTCTCGTGTCTTCAACATCTCCCTGTTTTCTAAATCTTTCCCTTGGCCATTTAAACCTACTCTATTTACTCTGATTACAAACACAATCATCCTTAGGCCCCATGTCTTTCTCCAGTGACCACCCTCCTCTTCACAGTTGGGTTTTTATAAGACTTGCCTACACTCCCAGGCTTCCTGCTTTCACTTCTCCTCTGATTCACTTCTTGTGTCACCTCCAGTGAGAAGCACTGAAATGCTTCTCATCAAGGTCACCAGTGACCTCTTTGTGTTCTCTGACATTTGTTTCTCTGGAATGTTAGTCACTGCAGACCACTTCTTCCCTTTCTTGAATCTTCCTCTTTCAGCTTCTGTGATATCTCACTCATGGTTTTCCTTTAACCCACTGGCCATTCAAATGTCAGAATTCCTTTATGCTTCGTCCTAGGCCTGCTTTCTACTTGCTTTATTTTCTGTGGTTTCATCCACTCCTTTGGCTTTATTACCATCAATTGATGATGACTCTCAAACCTGTGATTCCATCCTGATTTTCTCCTTAGCTCCAGAACAATGCAGCCAATAGCCTACAGTCATATCTATTAATATTTTCCAGGGAGACCTTAACCTCAACTTGTCCAAAATGCACTTCATCACTTTGCCTTTCTTCCTTAACCTGCTTTTACTCTATTGTCCTTATTCTTCTGAAGGGTACCAAAGCCCAGTTTCCAAGCCAGGAACCTAGAAGACATCATTCACTCATCTCTCTTTCTTACTCTATACATCTGATCAACTACATTAGTCATTCATTCAACAAACATTCATCTATCTATATCAATCCTTTACAAGTTAGAGTTGCCAGTTTAGCAAATACAGGAGGTTGGATTTTCCCGTTCCAAACTGGCTACATGGAAGCAAGCTGGCTTCTCCCTCTACCTACCCCCACCTATTCACCCATTTTCCCCACAAAACAAACAAAAACAAACATATGGGACTGAGATCTTCACCAGCAACAAACCAGAGCTCAAGTATAAGGATGAGACAGTTCCTGCGGCCACAGAGAAATGGAATAACTCTGAGACAGTGGGAGGAGAACCAGACTTCTGGATCTGCAGTGCCCCTACCACCCGCTTCTGCAAGACATGAACCACATGGAAAATCTCCCTCCTACTTACATTTTCTGCACCAGAAAAGTGAAATTGAGGTGATCAGTAAACTTCCTCACCTTTTTGGTTTTCCTAGCAGGAGACCTGTCCTTGCCTTAACCCACAGGTAGCATTACTACTGTTTCATGGGAGAAATATCTCTAAGGATAGGCAGAGGCCTATGGAGAACAGGACTACCATCTTCAGCCCAGAAACTCTGCTCTGTAACTCAACCAAAGGAGACACCCGATAAACATGGCTATAGGAGGTGTGTTCCCCAGGCCCCCTGGGCACGAACCTCTAGACATCCCACATTGCTGGGATAATCCCTTTGGGACCTTCCCCATTTGGGACAGGTCATGCAATCATTTATTATAGGAAAGGTGAACCTGGGCTTAAGGCCACTTAGAACTGAAAATGAGGCAGTGACTTGAATAACTAACACTTTAATGCAAAGACATAGACATATATACTCACAAGAAACAAAAGCAAATGAGAAACCATGACCTCACCAAAAAGACAAAGCAAAAATCCAGTGGCTGACCCTAACAAGATGGCAATTTGTGAGCTCTTCAACCAAGAATTCAAAATAGCAGTTTTAAGGAAACACCAATCTCCAAGATAACACAGAAAAACATTTCAGAAATTTATCAGAGAAATCTAACAAAGACACTGAAATAATTTTTAAAAACTTGAACAGAAATCTTGGAACTGAGAAATACATTTGCTGAGTTGAAAAACTCTAGAGGCTCTTAACAGCAGAATGAACCAAGCAGAGGAAAGAATCAGTGAGCTTGAAGACTGGCATTTGAAAATGCATAGTCATAGAAGGAAAAAGAAAAGAACAAAAAGGAACAAAGACCATCTACAGAATATAGAAAATAACCTCAAGAGACCAAATCTAAGAATTATTAGTGTTTAAGAGGAAACTGAGGAAGAGCAAGGGGAAGACAGCTTATTCAAAGAAATAATGATTAAAAAGCTTCCCTAAACTTGAGAAAGATATAAATACGCAGGTACAGGAAAGTTTTAGAACACCAAACAGATGCAACCCAAGTAAAACTTCTCTGAAGACATTTAATAGTCAAACTCTCAAAGGTTAAAGACAAAGTGAGGATCCTAAAAGCAGTAAGAGATAAGAAGCAAATAATATCTTTAAAAGTTTGGCCAGACGTGGTGGCTCACGCCTGTAATCCCAACACTTTGGGCGGCCGAGGTGGGTGGATAACAAGATCAAGAGATTGAGACCATCCTGGCCAACATGGTGAAACCCCATCTCTACTAAAAATACAAACATTAGTTGGGCATGATGGCATGTGACTGTAGTCCCAGCTACTCGGGGGGCTGAGGCAAAAGAATTGCTTGAACCCAGGAGCAGAGGTTGCAGGGAGCCAAGATTTGCGCCATTGCACTCCAGCTTGGAGACACAGTGTGACTCTGTCTCAAAAAATAAAAATAAAAAAAAAAACAGCTCCAATTCATCTGGCAGCAGACCTCAACAGACACCACAAAGGCCAGGAGGAAATAGAAAAACATTTTCAAAGTGCTAAAAGGAAAAAAAAAAAAACCTGTCACCCAAGAATACTGTATCCACAAAATTGTCATTCACATTTGAAGAAGAGAGAAAATCTTTTTCAAGAAAAAAAGCTGAGAGAATTCGCCAACACCAGTTCTGTCTTGCAAGAAAGTCTAAAGGTAGTTCTTCAGTCTGAAAGAAAACAACACTAACATGCAAAAGAAAACTATTCAAGGTATAACATTCACTGGCAAAAATAAGTACACAGACAAACCCAGAATACTCTATTTTTGTATTTCTGGTGTGCAATCCACTCATAACTCTAGTATGAAGCCCAAAAGATAAATCTAACAAAAACAACAATAGGTACAGCAACCTGTTAAGAGATAGGTAATATTAAAATAAATTAAGACAACTAAAAGTCAAAATGTGTGTGGAGTTAAAGTATAGAGTGTGTGTGTGTGTGTGTGTGTGTGTGTGTGTGTGTGTGTGTGTGTTTGCCTTTGCTTCTAGTCTTTTATTTGTGCTCTAGGATAAGTTGTCATCTCTTTAACGTTTATGTCTTCAAAATGTTTTTTGTAAGCCTCATAGTAATCACAGCATAAAAGCCTATAGTAGATTCACTAAAAATAAAAAACAACAATTTAAAACATACTCCTAGAGATAATCACTTAACCACAAAGGAAGAGAAGAGTCTCAAAACAACAGAAAACAAGCAACAAAATGACAGTAGTAAGTCTTTACATATCAATACTAACACTGAATGTAAATTGTCTCAGGTGTATGTTGGCTTACAAAGTTGAGGACTAAGGCCACCCTAGGTCTCAGCCACCCTGCAGGCTTTGTGTAGGTCAGAAAACTGTATCATTTGACCTGATTATATGTTCCTAGTGTGCTAGACTGGCTAAACAGAAGACTGTTGTGTTGTAAATCATGCCACCCCTGCACCCGCTTCCATGATCACAAAGAGGGCACAATGCTAGCGCTATTAGATAAGCTGCAAAGGTCATCAAGATGTTTCTTTGAGCTGCCATACCCAAACCAAATACTTGCTCTGATCTTTGCATAAACAACATTTGGATGAACAAACGTTTCATACTTTTGTTATCTTTGTGTAAGGGACAAAATCTGTCACACGCTGCATACTTCTGAAAAAAAATCATAGGAACAAGTTGACATGCTTCCTCAATTATACAGCATTCTCTGCAAAAATTAAATTATTAAAATTAATTGTGGGAAACACAGGGAACTGCTTATGGAGGGATCAGAGTAAGAGACTGATAGAAGGGAGTAGTGAGGCTTCTCCCCCATTTCCTTCTTAGAAACTTTTTCTGCACAGAGAAAATGTGGTTGAAAATCTATTGTGCCTTGGATTGAGTTAAAGATTTATACAGATTTAGTTCTCTCTAGTCCCTTGAAGGGGGGGAAAGTTAAAATATCCAATATAAATCCATTGAATAATGCATTGGTAACACTAATGTGTCTTACTCCCCTCTTGGTACGTTGGACTTCTATTTCTCTAGTTGGATATTTCCATTTGTCCTATAGTGTAACAACAGGCTCTTAAAAGGCCAGTTTCCCCCACTGGGAGAACCAAAAGGAGGGGCTGAGTCTTTTTCTTGGGCTTTAATCCCTGGCTACCTGGGTCTAAATCTCTAGCCAAGCCCTTCCTGCAGGATTGATAAAAGACTGCAGCAGGCAGCCCTGCCTTTGCTGCCTGCCTGCCTTTGTTCTCACCTCTGTCCATTGATTGGCTAGTTTTAGCTCATGACCTCTACTCCAGTCATAATGCTCTCCTCTTAAGTCAATCTTATCAAATGCTGTGAGGAATGAATTCTGTGGGCCACATGCAGGAACACAATGTTCTTTCAGGCTCAGCTCTGCTCCTCTCGGGGGAGACGACTGTGGAGCCTCAGGCTGCCTGTCCTGTTCTGAGGGTCATACCTAGTCACGGAAACATATTCTTCTCAAGGCTGTTGATCTTCCTTTCTTGATTCAGGCCTTCCAATCCCTACTTTGGGGAGGAGGCAGGCACCCTATTTCTCTGGCCATCCTCCCTCCCTGCCCACCTCTACCAGCCAGGCTGGGATGACTGACAAGCACCATTTCACCTCGCCTGTTTCTTCGGAAGCCCAGTTTCCACTGGACCTCCTGTGTCCTCATTACAAAGGAATTTTATCAACTAGCTGAGGCTTCTTCTCACCCAGTTTGTTAGAATCCAATACTAGTAAGTCTAGGATCGTTCCTTCAGTGCAAATAGTATGATGAAGATGAGTGTAAGTTAACATTGATTTTACCCTCAGGGGCTTCTGGGAAGCCATACTTCAGGACTGATAAATCAGCACAAGCAAGGTCACAACCCACACAGAGGGAGCAGTGCTGCCAATCTTTATCCAAACCAGGAACAGAGAATCCTTCAATTACCCAGGGGATATTAGAAAGTATGCTCATTGGTGAAGGACTGTTCCTAGGGCTTTTTCTAAGTAACTATTTCTATAGCTATTTAGAAATTGACTTTCAAGAGTATTTGCCTATCTCATAAAATTAAATTATAAAAGTACTATATGAAGGTAAAAAGGGCTAAATCTTTTTAGGTTGTATTTTCTTGGCCTTTTTGTATGATTGGTTTTATACAGTGAGTACTGCAAATGTGTGTCCATGAATGAGGCCACAGGGAAAGAGTTGCTGCCCTGAATAAATCCTTGCAGGGAGTGAAAGAGACATTTTAGAATCTTTATGAGACACTGATTTATTCTAAAGAATTCTAGATTTTGATAAACTTTACAAATTGCCCAGCTAAGGCTCTCATTCATCTTTTCTCACTTAAATAATAGAAAGATACAAATATGTCTGTCAGTTATTTTATTACTAAAGACAGTTGTTTACCATTTACTATTTGTTCTCTGTCCAGAATTTCAGATTACAGTTGATTCTACCTATTCGTGGTAGTTCCTTTCCATAAAATCGCTGCCAACCCTGAATTAGCAAATGCAAAACTGTTGCTCCCAGGGAACATACAGGGTGAGGCTCCTTCAAGCCACTAGTCACATTTTTTAAAATAACATTATATTTTGGAGCCTCAGCCTGACACTAGGGGGAGAGGGAGGCCCTGGGCTGGATAGCACCCCCCAACGGGGGCTATAACGGTCAATCATTTCTGTCTCTTCTCTTTCCTCCAACTTCCCCCTGCTGGTCCCCTCTCTAGTCATATTTTTATCAACTGATCAATACATAGCCTTGTTTTGTGTGTGTTTCTGTTTAAAGACACTGTGCTCAATATTTAGCACTGATGCGTTAACATCCAGTTCATGGCTGGGCGAGATGGCTCACGTCTATAATCCCAGCACTTTGGGAGGCCAAGGCAGGTGGATCACGAGGTCAAGAGATCAAGACCATCCTGGTCAACATGGTGAAACCCTGTCTCTACTAAAAATACAAAAATTAGCTGGGCATGGTGGTGCATACCTGTTGTCCCAGCTACTCGGGAAGCTGAGACAGGAAAATTGCTTGAACCCAGGAGGCGGAGGTTGCGGTGAGCTGAGATTGCACCATTGCACTCCAGCCTGGGTAACAAGAGCAAAACTCCATCTCAAAAAAATAAAATAAAATCCAGTTCACAGCCAACAGCACTATAACACATGCCTGAACAAGGTTCATCTAACATGTATATTTGCTCCACGAAGCACCTCACAGCCTTCCTGAGCTTCGGAACACTGGACAGCACCTCAGCACTACATTTGGAAGCCACTTTCAGTGAATATGTGCATTGTGTGACTCAAATTTTTTGCCACTCTGCATGTGTCTGCAAAGTACCTCAACAGCATGAAGCATATTTATTTAGGGGTTACAAATAAATTGTACTTAGTAGGTGAATTAGCAAATCCACAATCTATGAATAATGAGGATCAGTGAGGAATAATGAGAACTGTGTATATGCTTGGTTCCATGACCATCCCTGTCCCAACTACCCTCATTCTTGGCTTCTCTTCTAGAATCCTCCTGGGCCTGTCTTCCTGAAGTGAAATCCATAATAGGAACATTTTATTACTACTCTTAAAGTCACCTTATATCTATCCCTCTCTGCAGGGAATATTTGTGAACTGGCAGGAGTGGGAGGCAATAAATTCAATCATGTTCAAGAGGTCATAGTTGATAGGACACTGTTCCAAGGATATTTAAGATTTTGTAGGGATCTGTTCTTTAATCATACCGAGGAATGATGCTTTATCAGAAGGATTGCAGAGTCATAGGATGGATACTAGGGAAAGTGCGGGTAAAGAAGGCTCATTTCTTTTTTGTATAAATTTATTTTGTATAAAATTTGTATCAGTTGTACAAGTGCAATTTTGTTACATGCATAGATTGTGTAATGGTCAAGTTGGGGCTTTTATGGTATCCATCACCAGAATAACATACATTGTACCCATTAAGCAATGTCTCCTCGTCCACTCCCCTCCCACTCCTTCACCCTCTGAGTCTCCATGGTCTGTCTTTCCACATTCTACCACATTTTTAATCCAATCATCCATTGATGAACACTTAGGTTTATTTTATATTTTTGCTATTGTGAATAGTGCTGTGATAAACGTATGACTTTATCTTTTGGACAGGTATCTTTTTGTTTTTGTTGAAACAGAGTCTTATTCCATTATCCAAGCTGGAGTGCAGTGGCATAATCATGGCTTACTGTGGCCTTGACCTCTTGGGCTTAAGCAATCTTCCTGCCTCAGTCTCCCAAGTAACTGGGACTATAGTCGTGCACCACCACACACAGCTAATTTTTTTTTTTTTTTAGATGGAATCTTGCTCTGTTTCCCAGGCTGCAGTGTAGTGGTGCAATCTCGGCTCTCTGCAACCTCCGCCTCCGGGTTCAGGTGATTCTCCTGCCTCAGCCTCCCAAGTAGCTGGTACTACAGGCGTATGCCACCATGCTCAGCTAATTTTTTAGATTTTTAGTACAGACTGGGTTTCACAGTGTTTGTCCGGATGGTCTCAATCTCCTGACCTCGTGATCCACCCAACTCGGCCTTCAAATACTGATATTACAGGCGTGAGCCACCAGCCCGGCCAGCTAATGATTTATTTTTTGTAGAACAGGATCTGACTATGTTCCCCAGGCTGATCTTGAACCCCGTGCCTAGCCAGGCATCCTTTTGATATACTGATTTACTTTCCTTTGGGTACATGCCCAGTAGTGGGATTGCTGTATTGTATGGTGGTTCTCTTTTCAGAAGGCTTGTTTCAGATATCACATCACTAAGGGACCACCTACTATGGGAACTGAAGCTTCCTTCCTAGGCCCATGGTTGTAAAATATGTCCTGTGAAGTTTATGGTTCTAGAGTTCTGTTTGATGCCAAGAATCTCAGAGCACTAGAACCCATGGCCTGCTCTTCCTGGGGTCTCACTGAGCATTTCAAATTGCTATCAATTTCCAAAGGGAGATATACCTGTAGATTGGCCCAAGTTTTTAAGTAGGTAAGATTATGGAGTTGAGCATCCATCATATCATATAAGATCCCTGGCTATGGGAGTACCTTCTTCAGGAATCAGCTACATGGGAAAACATGTTCCATGTCAGCCCTCCAAATGTGGTCAAGTCTTCCTGGGGCTTCCAAACGCTCGCTATTGTTCAAAGGCTTATCGTTATGAAAAGATCATTCTAACCAAAGCCTGCTGAGATGAAAGCTGCTGCCCCATCCTGTGCCGGGGCATGTGAGAGCTATTTCAGTGGCTGTGTCCACAGCTCTGAAAATCTATCCCTTGGATTAAAGCCCAGCTAGAGAATGGAACATTCTTATATATATTCTCTGAAAAACTGTCACATATGCTCAAACATGAAAGAACAGAAAGGCTGACCCTGGCAGCTCCCCACGCTGCAGAATTTCAAAAATGCCTGCAGCCTCACCAAAATGAACTGTCTGAAACAAAAGGAAGCAGAAAGAGTGAAAGGAGACAGAATTTGGCCGACATGGTTGCCTCTCCTCCCTCCATCCCCAGCCTCCCTCCTGCCAGATGTTTTTGCTGAGCTTCTGTCAGCCTTCTTGTCTTACCCTTTAGTCCCCACCCCAGGGAGCTGAACTCAAGCAAGTACAGCAAATATCGCACAAATCAAGAAAAAAAAGGTTGCCTTTTCCTAGTTAACTAACTTTAGTTTTAGTTTATTTTTAAAGCAACACATTTTTTTTTTCTTTTTTCAAAAAGAAAACTCCAGGTAAGCAACAAGAGCGAGTGTCAAAAATCAAGATATTACCGATGTTGGCATTTTTGTTCCTTTTGGCCTTTCTCTATGAATCATTTTTTTCAAATGGCAGGTGGAAAGATCTCACTCTGTCGCCCAGGCTGGAGTGCAGTGGCACAATCAACCTCCCTGGCTCAAGTGATTCTCCCACGTCAGCTTCCCAAGTAGCTGGGACCACAGTCATGCACCACCATGTCCAGCTTATTTTTAAATGTTTTCTAGTGATGGGTTGCACTATATTGCCCAGGCTGTTCTCAAACTCCTGGGCTCAAGTGATTTTCCCATTTCATCCTCTGAAAGTACTGAGATTACAAGCATGAGCCACCGTGCCAGGCTCTCTCTGAATCAATATGAATAAATATGTTTTCAATGGGATTACATCATGAATATTGTTTGGTATACTGCCTTTTCCCCTCACTTGACAATATATTCCAATCATCTTCAGAGCACCACTTTTAATAGCTGCATGGCCTTCCATTATCATAATTCTCTTAATCAATTCTTATTGTCAAAGTTTTACATGATTTCCAGAAATTAAATAAAAAATGCATAGAAAGCATTTAACAGCCAGGAGGGCATGGACCCGCCACTCAGGATGACCAGGCTGTCAGACAAGAGCTGGGTTCTGGAGACCCCAGACTGTCCCAGGCATTAACCTTCATGTTTGAATGGCAGGAACTAATTTCATGGGAGGATCCAGGAGGTAGACATGTGGTGGCATTTGGGAGAAGGACTCCAAGCAGCATCTATGTATCATTCATAACAAAAGATTTTCAATATTTTCACAGTCCAGTGGGCATATTGGTACAAGCTTTCTGAATATTGAAACATTTATTAATATTACAAATAGAATAGCTATGAACATCTTTATAGAGACGTGTCTTCGCAGAGATTTCTGATTATTCCTGGAGGCACATTTTCTGAGTCAAAGGATAAGATACATCTGCAGAGCTTTTAGTATAAAATCCCAAATTGTTTTCAGAAGAACACAGTTTGTAAGTTTACCAAGCTTATTATCATTTTGATCAACTTTGCCATTAAAACGTGTGCTGTGGAGTAGGTTTTTTGCATTTCAGTTTCTCTTGCTCTACCAAATCTACTTACAGGAATCTATCCCCAAAAACAGAACAAAATCTTGTATGTGCAAAAAGAAGCACAAACAAGGACATTCATTGTAGCTTTGTATATACTAACAACCCCCTAAGACTGAAAAGAAATTAAATATTCAGGAATAGGAGGAATCATTGACATATACTTTAGGATTATTTATGTTAGGAAATGTTATGCAATAATTAAAAAGAATGAGGAAGATGTATAAGACTAACATGGAATGTTCCATGACATATTAAGAAATAAAAAGTTTTAGGACAGAACATGCAACATGATCATAATAATGTTATATAAAAAAAGTGTTGGAGTATATAAAAGACACTATATGTATACAGATATGCATCAACACATGGATAAATGTCCTTGGGAAGAATACACATCAAGATATTGATACCTCTGGGGTGAGAAGTGAAATTATAAGGTAAGTAAAGGGTTTCCTCATTTTTAAAGTCTGTATATTTTTATATTATTTGAATTCTTGTAATGGAAAACTGTTCTTAGTGTGAAACCTGGTTGTGGGAGGGGGAGGGATGGGGTCTTGCTATATTGCCCAGGCTGGACTCAAATTCCTGGGCTCAAGCAATCCTCTTGCCTCAGTCTCCTGAGTAGCTGGGACTACAGGTGTGCACCACTGCGCCTGACTGTTGTGTGATTTTTTAACAATTACGTAGCCAGCCATGGTAAATTAGATGCTCTCTGAGTTCTCTTTGTTTCACTTACAGAGTCTTTTGTGAGTTTTCCCACTGTCAGAACCACTCACCAGCCAACCCAGGAATGGAGTTTTGGAAGTCCCAGCCTCCTCCTGAGAAGCATTCTGAGCAGCTCTCAGCATCTGGGTCTTGAAATCACATATTTGAATAACCGAAGGTTTCAGACAACATGTAGCTCAAGTCTTTGCAGTCAAAAGCATGTCAATGCTAGGCACATCGATAGCACTTTCATTGCACAGTGTTTCTTTCAGTGTCTTCCTGATTTCTGTACAGAGTCACTGAAGCTGCAGGTGAAGTCAGAATCTACATGAGACCTAATAATTTAAAACTTTGTAGCAAGTACTTCTGGTTAAAAATGAAATGTAGTGTCTTTTTGTTAGCTCATCCTAGGTGAGGTAGGATGGTAGATGTTTTACCTGGAAGAAGAATGTGGGAAAATCTGTATTTAATCTCATTCTATTTTGTTTTGCACCAGCAGAAAGATTAAAATTTTCTTCTAATTCCTCACCTATTTGTGGCTTCCTCAACATCTCCATTTTCTCACCTGTTTTCCGTTGTATTGTTAAACGTCTAAGAAAAGGTTTTGAATGCAGAAAACACTAATTGTATCTGTTGGACTTAAATTAATATGCAATTATTTAAATTATAGATTTAAAAACCTAATTTTTAATCTAAATTTAACTTAAGCACATAGTATTCTATTTATAAATTAATTTTTTATTAAAAATAAATGAAGCATTAGCTTCACACATTCTTACATCAATTTCAAGCCAGGTTTTAGAAAGGAAGACATGATTTCTGTGCAAGGGCATGGCATGACCAAGTCAGCCCTGGCACAGAAATGCTTGCTGACTCCCTCCTGCCAGTGGGCTCCTCTGCCTTCCTGTCTTTTTCCCTTTTCTTTCCTCTTCTGAAATCCAGGAACCACCTTGCCCCCATGTTCAAGTGCCTGACATAAAATGGTGTAGTATTTGCATATAACCTATACACATCCTCCAGTATATCCTTCAAATCAGTTCTAGTTTACTTCTAATACCTAAGATAATATAAATATTGTATTGTTTTTAAACTTTTATTATTTTATTGTTGTATTGTTTTATATTGTTTAAATATAAAATATTTAATATTTTATATTGTTTAAAATATTTTTAAACTTATAGGTCAGGAGTACATGTGCAGGTTTGTTACTCAGGTAGATCGCATGTCGCAGGGGTTTGGTGTACAGATTATTTCATCACCAAGGTAAGAAGTATAGTACTTAATGGGTAGTTTTTCAATCCTCACCGTCCTTCCACCCTCCACCTTCAAGTAGGCTCCAGTGTCTGTTGTTCTCTTCTTTGTGTTCATGTATACTCAATGTTTAGTACCCACGTATAAGTGAGAGCATGAAGTACTGTATTTGGTTTTCTGTTCCTGTGTTAGTTTGCTTAGGATAATGTTTAAAATATTTTGGATCCACAGACCCCAGGGATAAGGAGAATTGGCTGTATAGATACGACGATGAATATTTATTTATATAAATGTCTTCCATCATTGCCTTCTCTTCTGTTTAAATGGTTAAAACATTCATTGAATTACAATTAATTTTGTATAACACAATTTGACAGACAAACTTTCTTTTCATTAACTTCTATATAAATGTAAATCCCTTACCTTGTCATTTAAGACAATTCCTCCTTCCCTGGAAAGCTTTCTTCTCTATTCTTCATTCATCAGAACAATATTTGATTCAGGCCCCTTTTAGTGTATGACACTCTTGGAAAGTGTTAGAAAAGCCACACTACCCTTTTGTAGGCATTTTTTCTATAATTCTTTCTCTACAATCCTATAGCAAAATGCTTGAAAGGTGTTAGAAAAGCAACACAGTAAAATGATAAAAATCACTGTTTTATTGTAATAAAATCACTGTTTAGGACACTACCTGCCCTAATCTTGCTCATTCAACATGCTAACAATTTCTATGGTTTCAGCTCTGACATCACCCTTGCTTAGAGTCTAACGGGAGAGTTTCACCTTCCAAGAACTTTCTTTAATATCATAGGAAATGACATAGGTTCCCCCCCCACCCCCTTACTCCCTTTCTCTGCTTTTCTTTTTCTGAACTCAATTTCCTTAAAAACTGATTTTTATCATTTTACTAAAGGGCTAGAAGCCAGGGACTTTCCAGATGTAGAATGAATAATGTTCTCTTTCTCCCAAAGGTCAAAATCTTCGCCACCTGAGGCTTTCTGTATTTGACTCCGGACTGTCACTTCTTTTTTTAATGCCTACTGTATTCCAGGAGCTTTCATACAATTAACCCACTGCATACCTACAGTAAGCTGCAAGGTAGCTATTGTTTCCCCATTTTGTGGATGAGAGAAGGGAAGCTTAGAGACATTCAGTAGTGTGCAGTTATCTGCCTGTCCTGGCACAGTTTAAAAAGAGGCACATTCAAACCAGCAGCCTACTTCACTACTAGTTTGACAACAATAATTGAGAGTAAATTAAAATATTACAGACCCCTCCAGGGAAAGGTGCTTGTTAAAAGGTTTAGATTCCTGTGGGGAATATAAATCAACATATATTTACTCCTCTCTAAGTTTACTTCCTGAAATCTCTGGGCCCTCAGCCTTTTGCTAACATATTCAGGGCTTAGAGTTTTCTCTGGGATCCCACACCCTTCTTAAGTGTCATGTCTCAGGACTCTTTAGGCAGGGGGTGGCCTGGTGGTGGCAGCAGGGGGACAAGCTGGGACTACATCAGCCCTTCTGCTGGAGTGGAGCAGATGTTGGGGTTAGACCCAGCTGCCAGCCTGGGAGGAAGTCTGTTTCTGTAGCACCAAGAGGTTACAACATTGGATGTGAAGAGGTGGTTCAGGAAAGCTGTCAAGGTCGAGGTCATGAGATCCAAGATGCATATACGGGGATGCCCTGTGATTGTGATTGCTGCTGTTTGTAATGCTTCCTGTAGGCAGGGAACTTCACTTACATTCTCTAATTTTTTTGAGACAGAATCTCACTCGAGTTGCCCAGGCTGGAGTGCAGTGGTGATCTCGGCTCACTGCACCTCTGCCTCCCGAGTTCAAGCCATTCTCCTGCCTCAGCCTCCCGAGCAGCTGAGATTACAGGTGCTCACCACCACGCCCAGCTAATTTTCTCTGTGTTTTTAGTAGAGATGGGGTTTCAATGTGTTGCCCAGTCTGGTCTCAAACTCCTGACCTCAAGTGATCCACCCGCCTCAGCCTCCCAAAGTGCTAGGATTACAGGCGTCAGCCACTGTGCCCGGCTTCTCTATAATCCTTAAAAAGAGTTTCCCAGAGCACGCTCCATTAAACACAGAGCTTTGAGAGCAGAAAAGGCTCTGGGTCAAATAATTGTGAAAAACAAATGCACTGTTTTCACCACCCCCCCAGGGAAATTAGATGACTAAAGGCTCTAAAACTATGAAAATAAGCAAAAAACAAACACAAAAATCCCCCCCAAAAACCCCTGCAAGAAACACGTCATATCACAAGCAGCTAAAATATGAATATGTAATGAGCCATGTGTTATGATAAATTCTGAGACGTCTTTATTAAAAAGGAGAGAGAGAAGATGGTAGCTCAAGTACAGAGTGAAGAAATTATTTTTCCTGAGAGAAAACAGAAGCAGGCTTGCATACAGAGGCAAACCAACAGAGCAGAGGCAGAGCCTGAGGATGTCAGAAGTATATTTATACATCTGTTTCCTCAAAGAAATTGGGAGTTCCCCATGGAATGCCAGCAGAGGCACTCAAAAAGAGGTTTTGAAGTTGCAAACAGTGTTTGTAATTAGTGGAATAGAACCCCCAAGAACCAGAAAGGGTCTTAACAAAGGGAGCCTTAGGAGAGAGGGTGGACAGGTGCTTTCTCTGAGATCAAAGGGGAGTGGGAGATGATGAGGGAAAACACGGGGATATTTTGAATGCAAAAGAGGCCACACAAAGGAGCTGTTTGGCAGTGGAGGGAAGATTCTCATCAGCTGGCCTTGATCAGTGCAGTAAGGCAGAGGCGAGGTCACTGCCCACAGAGGGAGCTGGCAGCATTCAGAGGGCGCCAGCATGGAAGGGAGCTGAGGAAGACAGAAACCAGCTGTTGGGACCCATATATTTTGGAGTCAACCAGAGACACAGAAGAGGCCGGGCGTGGTGACTCATCTCTATAATCCTGGCTCTTCGGGAGGCCGAGGCAGGAGGATTGCTTGAGCCTAGGAGTTTGAGACAAGCCTGAGCAACATGGTGAGAACCTGTCTCTACAAAAAACAAAAGGATGCAAAAGTTAGCCAGGTGTGGTGGCACATGCCTGTAGTCCCAGCTACTTGGGAGGCTGAGGTGTGAGGATGGCTGGAGCCCAGGAGGTTGAACCTAGGGTGAGCCATGATTGTGCCACTGAGCTCCGGCCTAGGCAACAGAATGAGACCCTGTCTCAAAGAAGGAAAAAAGAGAGAGAAGAGTTTGGCTGAGTAACTATGATAACCCAGTCTGAAGTGTGGTCTATAGCGTGGTGCTTTAGGGCATGGTCCCTGGAGCCAGACTAACTGGATTTGGGTTTAAATGCAAGATCCCTTCCTTTTCAAAAGGTGGTAAGAATTAAAGTAGGTAATATATGTAAAACACTTGGAGAACTGCCTGGCACATTTGTAACCACTCAGTAATTAGTAGCTATTACTGTGATTGTGATTATTTTGTGATGGAACTAGTCATAAGAATTTTGTGATTTTTCTTAATGAAATATGAGGTCACCCAGGACACCAAAGGTAGAAAATAGTCATGATGTAAGGTGGGGACTGCAGGCTGGATACTAGCCCAGCAGGGACTGTGGGAGGGCTGTTGATGGAATCTGGTTCCTCACTAGGTAAAGCATGCAGTATACAGGAAGAAAGGTGACACATCTGAACTTGAGCTTTTGGCTGAGGAAATGCCCAGGAAATGATAATGAGACCTAAAATATTGCCATAAAAAATCATGACTACTATTTATGCATTCATTCCATTCCTTTGACAACATTTTTTTGAGCACCTACTGTGCGTCAGCCACTCTACCTGAAACTCCGTCCTCACCTGGTGCCTTTAACTTCTCAACAAGCCAATTAGGTAGATCTTAGCAAACCAGTTTTTCAGACAAAGAGATTAAATTTTGAGTCAAACCAAAAAGCTAATAAATAGCAAAACCAGGTTTCAAACACTGATGTGATTCTAAAGTTTATGTTTTTAAAAACTTCTGTATTTCATCTCCATGGTGGTGAATGCTTTTGGTAGGTGAAGAGGAATGTCTTAAGAGCAGGGGCTTAGGACTTGTAAGGTCAGACTGTTAGGCCCTTCCCATGGCTGCCGAGTTGACCAAGAATAATAGAAGAGGATGTGATACAGCAGGAAATGTGTAGCTGGCCCTGAAGTCCTGGAAGAAGGTGAAGGTGTGTTGTAAAAGTGTGATAATAAGAGGAAGTGTGGACTTTGAAGGAGATGAGGTGACAGAGGTAGAAGGTTGGAGCATCCCTAGTTTGCAAGATCAAATGCTTGGGCTGGGTGCAGAGGCTTGTGCCTGTAATCCCAGCATTTTGGGAGGCCCAGGTGGGCAGATTCCTTGAGGTCAGGAGTTTGAGACCAGCCTGCCCAACATGGTGAAACCTGTCTCTACTAAAAATACTGGGCGTGGTGGCTGGTGCCTGTAATCCCAGCTACTCGGGAGGCTGAGGCAGGAGAATCACTTGAACCCAGGAATTGGAGGTTACAGTGAGCTGAGATCGTGCCACTGCACTCCAGCCTGGGTGACACAGCGAGAGTCCAACTCAAAAAAAAAAAAAGATCAAATGCTTGCTCATTACTGCTGAGTTGGGGAATGAGTGGAAGACATGTACTTCATTGTCGGTCTTTGAGCCTCTGTGAGAAAGCCAGATGTTCTGTCCAGGTGAGATGAAAAGAGCAGATGTGGCAGAAGAAGCTGAGGTTGGGAGAGCATTCCAGAACACCATATCAGAGGCCAGTAGATGGGTGGACAGAGGGCTGGGGCAGGAAAAGGACTTAGTTTCCAGAGTTAGCAAAAGAAGTGAGGGGGCTGGGAGGCAGGCTAGAAGGGCCAGGTAGAAGACAGGCAGGAGAGCACTGCACACCTAGAATCTTGTGAAAGGGGGTTGCACCGCATTCCAAGAGGAATGTCATAAAGGGAAAGTCCAACTGCACTCTTACCTGCCTTGGTGTTCCCCACTCTTAAATGGCTTTCTCTCTGCGTTGGGTGTTGAGGAAAGGCGGCTATAGCACCACTGGAACAGGAAACGTTGACTGTTGTTAGTCTATTCCCTTGAACTCAGAGATATTCGGGATTACCAAATTGGGAAGAGCAAAGATATCTCCAGGTAGGTACTATTTCATTATGACCTTGTCAGGAGCCTGTAGTGACATCAAATCCCTGCATATTGGTACGATGGCTTTGACAGATTTCTGAGATCCCAGATTGTCCAGGTAGCAGGAACTGAAGAGGGTAATCTGGGTGGTCAGGCCGGAGAAATCGCCTCACAATGTAAGTTAGTGATTACATCAACTGTCTTTTAAAATAATTGATTGTTCCTTTTGACTCAAACTTGTGCTTCTCCAAATGTGTAATTTGAAAGGCTTTTATAGGGCATGGGGGAAGGAGGAGGGATTCCCTCCAGTTGTACCAAACAATCCTAGAAAGCCAATGGTGTAAACATGCAGGAATGAAGACAAGGGGTGTAGGGAGAAGAAGAGGGAGTCTATTTTTAAAGGTCTAGAGTGTGAGTAACTCCCAACTTTCATATGTGTATGAATTACCTGAAATCTTGCTAAAAGGCAGACATTGGTTCAGTGAGTCTGGTGGGACCTAGTGTCTGCATGTTTAGCAAACTCCCCGGAATCGCTGAGGCTGCTGGGCTGCAGACACACTTGAGCAGTAAGGACTTGCACTATGTAACTAGTCAAATGTTAGCTTCAAAAGATGGATTGTTAGTGAGGTAAGATAGCTGTTAACTAACCCATTAAGACATACTGGGCATTGATTTTATTCATTATAATAAGTAGTAGTATAACTATAATAGATGATTGCAAAACTTCAGAATTTGCAGGTTTCCATCCTGATTTTACCATTTTCTAGCAATAACACTTTGGACAAGTCCTTGGTCATCTCTGTGTTTCAGTTTCTTCCTCTGACAAAATAGGGGTAATGAGATCTGCCATGGTTGGTTAACCACAGGGTAATTGTGAGGGTCAGAAGAAACAGCTTAGTGAAAGTGCCCTATGAACTGAAAGTGCTGCATGTGTGTAAGCATTACTTTTATTACTATGTTACTTGAAGTTAAACAAACCTTACTAATTGCTCCCATTTCCACTGCTTATATTTTAATAGATAGATAACATTAGCAGGTGTTTGCTATTTACCTGACACCATGTTAAGTGCAATTTCACTCTCACATCTCTAATAATATTAGTATTACTAGTGTTAGCCCCATTCCACAGATGAAAAAGTGTGGCCCCCCCATACAATAAGATGATGCCCAGCTGTGAAGTGTTGATGCTAGAATTCAAACTCAGCTGACTTTCCAAAATTTAAGTTCTTATTTACTGCTTTCAACTGATTGATTGTAGCAAACACCAAACATCATAGGAGAAGGTCATAGTCTAGAACAGGGGTTGGCATGCTTCTTCTGTAAAGGGCAAGATAGTAAACATTTAGCCTTTCTATGCCAAATGATTTCTCTTGCAACCATTCAACTCTCTCATGGCAGTGCAGAAGCAGTCATAGACAGTTTGTAAAGGAATGAGTGTGGCTGTGTTGCAATAACATGTCATTTCTAGAAACAGGTGGCAGGCTGGATTTTGCCTGTAGGCCACAGTTTGATGATCCTTGCTCTAGAAAGTTCTGAGTTGTCTGCCAGGTGTGGTGGCTCATGCCTGTAATCCTAGCACTTTGGGACGCCGAGGCGGCTAGATCATGAGGTCAGGAAATCGAGACCATCCTGGCCAACATGATGAAACCCTGTCTCTACTAAAAATACAAAAATTAACTGGGTGTAGTGGTGCGCGGCTGTAATTCCAGCTACTAGGGAGGCTGAGGCAGGAGAACCGCTTGAACTCAGGAGATGGAGATTGCAGTGAGCTGAGATCATGCCACTGCACTCCAGCCTGGCAACGCAGCAAGACTCTGTCTCAAAAAAAAAAGAAAAGAAAATTCTGAATTGTCCAATATGGTAGTCGCTAGGCACGTGTGGCTATAAACTCAGTTCCTTAGTTTCACTGGCCACGTTTCAAGTGCTCAATAGAAACGTGTGACTAGTAGCTCCTGTATGGAACAGTGTAGAGAACATTTTCATCAACACAGAAAGTTCTATTGGAGAGCTCTGGTCTAGATCATCTTTGGAGGTGGGAGGTGGGAAAAACCTTTTTTATCAGTAGCTGCGAGGACATGGAGGCTCTGAGTCCTGGCTTTACTTCTTATATCTGACTAAGTAAATCACATCATCTCTGAGAGGCTCCATTATTACAAGCATAAAATGGGGATAATACGCTCTGTATCATGTTGTTGTGAGAACTGAATGAGAAAATATATGAAAGGCATTTTGTAATCTGTTAGGGGCTGCACAGACATAAGCCATTGTTAGGATTCTAATTGTTACGTAAAATGTGAGAGAATGTATGGAGGCAGAATTTGGGTAGGTGCCTGAATTGACAGAATATATTTTCTTTGAAATCACTCTTGGGGAAGCCATTGAGATAGATGTCAGAGCATTGTCAAAATAAGGAAATTTTATTCCTTTTATGGTATTCTAGTTTTTGGACCAGAAAAACAGTAAACAAGTCAGATTTCAGTGTCTGTTCACCTTTCAGAGCTTGGAATTCCCTTTGTAATGCTTAACACCTTCAGGAAACGGACAAAACTGTCCAGATAGGGGCTGCAATAAAATTGGCAGGCCATAGTGATCTTGCTGAGGGAGATCAAAGGTTTATTCTTTGTCACATTCAAAGTTAAAAAGAATGGCGCCATCACCATCAAAGGTTCTAGTTCTGTCCTGATGCTTCTCTTTCACAGGGGCCCCCTTTATACCACACAGGTCAAGAACAAAGCTCAATTCTGCCACAGAATGATCGACCAAGCCCTTGTGTGTCCAAATAGTTTTAACATCTCTGATTCCCAGGGCCTCCCTCCTCCCGGTTCTTCCTCCTGGTTGCTAGTCCCTGTTATAAATCACCCTTGCAGAAAAATGCCTTCTCTTCCCATGAGAGCCAGGCCAACCTCTAGTTCTAGGCCAATCTACAGCTATCACTCACTGGAATATCCAGAAGAGAAGGTTTCTTCCTGTTTGGCCTGGACACACCCGACTGATTTCTGCCTATAGCTAGGAGTTATGTTTTGCATCTGTCCTTTCCCTACAGCTTTTCATATGAGCTTCCCAGAGCCTATCTCACACATCTCCACCTTCTTTCCTCTTTCCTTTGCGTGTTATTTTTCATGCTACTTAAGTACTCCAGCAATTCAGTCCTCTGCTATCCAGAGAACACTCGCCTATCAGACTGGAATGAAGGTTCCTGTTCTTACATACAGCTGATGCTGGTGTATATTAGTTAAACCTTTTAGAAAGCAATTTGGAGATATTTGTCTAAATCCTTAAAAATGTGGGCAAACCCCTTTGACCCAGCAATTCCACCTCTAAGGAAGTATCTTAGGTAATTAGACATGCACTGAAAATTACTAAACAAAGATATTCATTACTGCATTACTTATACTACTGAGCAATTAGAAATAACCTAGTTTCAACAATGGAAAAATAATAAAACAAATACCAAATTTAGAAGCAGCAATAAAATGTACTAAAATATTAACAGTGCTTAAGTCTGGATATCTCTGGGGTTATCCCTGGTTACCTCTGAAGTACCAATGATTTTACTTTCTTCTTTTGCCTTTACTTTTTGCAATATGCGTATTGTTATATAATCAGAAAGAGGTTATAAAAATGAAAGTTCCCATTCTTCCAAGCTGGTTATTGTATATTCCTCCATTGTATTCTCCTTTGAGCATTGAAAATGCACGTTTAGCAGCTTAGACACTTCTCTAGAGGTGTGTCCTTGGAGATTACCACACAGGACTTTCTCATATATACTTGAGAAGAGAAACCTAAGAGCTTGCTTTGGGGTCCCTTACAATGAACAGCCAGTTTGGAAGGGTATAAATTAAAGCCAAACACCCTGAGGAAGATGTCAGCTGGTGTCAGCCAAGAGGATGTGGTTGCCAATCCTGACATAAAATCCCTGTTGTGGTTATTGTCCTTGCAGTGCCAGGGAAATGGCTCTCATGCCCACAAATCTAAATCACGAGGTGTCTCTGCAGGTGAAGATGGACTGCCAGGAACAACTGTTGACTGAGAGAAACAGTGGCTTTTTCCAAAAGCTCAATGTGACTAAAAGCGCAATGCAGGAGTAAGTCAGAACTGAGCTTGCAGAAGCAGTTTCTAGGGTTCCAACTGTAGACATTCTTGAACCAGTGGTATGCAAATGATGATATTTCCAGGTTCAGGGTCTAGGTTGGCAGTCTTTCCTATAATTTATCGAATTTTTATCTCAGGAACATTTACCGTAGTAGGCCTTTTGAGAAGCTAAAGAGGCCCACAGTCATAAACTGGCCAGATACCCATTTGAAAGGGTCTAGTTTTCTAGACGCTAATCTCAATCTGGGAAAATATGTTCATTGTTTTGTGGCTTCACTTTCTTTACCTGCTAAAGATCTAAGCCATTTAAAATACTTCCTGGCATTGAGGGAATACAAACAGTGGTATAAACACATATATACATTTGCTAGTACTTGTTAAAAATGCATACAAATTTAGCTATGATTAACAACCTTTTTAACTAGAAAAACATTTTTAAGGGAAAAAATTTTCCAAGAACCCCTCATATGGCAAGAAAGCTATTATGATATCAAAGATGTTCTTAAATGCATTTATAATTTATTGAAGGTAGTAGCATATGCATTTGAAAACTTTGGGCAGTTTTTCATATAAGTTTTTTTTTATGTAGGCAGTATTTATTCAGACTATAGAAATCTTTATAGATTCTAGGATCCCCTTCTAAGCAGGATGGATGTGAAGTGACTCAACTCTCTCTCGACCCTGACCACACCTCCACCCTCAGGGTTCAAGTCCCATAGACTGGGAACTACTTTTATAGACATGTATCACACATTTACTGTGACCCTTCCAAAAGCATACGAGAGAGAACATATAGGCTCTTCAGCAAAATATTAATAACAACAGTCTGGTAGGGAATGGACAAAGGCTATCAACACCCTTACTTTAGAAAATGAAATAAAAATGAGTTTTATACATATAGGTAAAGACACTCAACCTCATACATAAAATGAGACTAACACCAAAATGAGATACGAGTTTCAACATACCAAAGTAGCAAGTATCAAAAATTTCAGTAGCACATGGTTTTAGACAGGAGTGGGAAACCGGCACTCTTAACCATTTTTGCTGAGAGTGTACATTGATTCAACCTCTTTAAAGCATACTTTGGTTAAAATCTATCAAAATTTAGAATACACATATCTATTTATCTAGAAGTTCTACTTGTAGGGTTATTCAATAGATACACTGCACACATACACAACAACAACATATAGATGTGTAAGGATATTCATTCCAGCATTGTTTGTGATAGCAAATGATTGGAAAAATTCTACATACCTGTTAATAAAAAAACTGATTGGAAAATTATCATACAGCCCCACAATGGAATACCATGTAGCCATTTTAAAAACAAAGCAGCTCTGTGTGTACTAATATGAAATTGACTCCAAAATAGGTTAAAGAAATTCAAAGTATTTTTATGCACAGAATAGACTATATAAATATCACCCCCAAATATATTTTAAAGGGTCTATTCTGTATTATACGGAGAGACAGATATAGATATAGATACATGTATACGTAAACATCTCTGCTTATTTGTGCATAGAATCTCTGTTGAAAATAAAGAAGAAGCTAGTAAACATTGTGGGGAAGACAGCTGGGGGTGGAGATCAAGAGAGCATTGTAGACCTACTCTTCACTGCCCCTGACTAAACCATACAACGTTTTTAAACTCCACTTTTTAAAAAACAGGGTATTAATTTACTTATTTGTTGATTTTGCACACTTATCTATGCATACATATGTGCAGAGCTGCAGTTACTTTGGAATTTAGAATCTCACTGATAAATACTTTATGGATTCAGCCAATTGTTACTTATCCAGCCCTTCTTTTTCTACTTTGTGAGTTATATTATGTGAGGTGTTATTCACACAGAAAGAACTCAGTACAAGGATAGCAGGTGCTCCTTGGGGCTGGGAAAGTTCTCAGTGTTTTCCCTTTGGAAAGGAGTAGGGCAGGCCCAAGCTCTGACCCAAGGGCATAATAACAGCCTCTGTTTGGATTGTGTGGCTTGCAGTTTGCTAAAGGAAATTATCGAAATGGACCACATCTTAGATCAGATGATGAGGACGACATTACCTCTGAAAACCCTCAAACTGACTTTCTTCACAAGGTAGACACTGAAAATGGGTAAGAGAGACACTTAAATGACACAGTAGGTTGAAGAGAAGAACTTCACACCATGTATCTCAAAGTGGTAAGAAACTGTTTGAGAGTTTCCTCCTAATTGGTGCAGAACTTCAGAGCTT
>NW_016107682.1:1898400-1918902 GCF_001604975.1 Cebus imitator
CTCATTAGGATGTTTGTCATTGGATTTAGGAACCCATTCAAGTAATTCAAGATGATCTTATCTGAAGATTCTTAGTTACATCTGCAAAGACTCTTTGTCCAAATAAAATAATATGCATGGGGTTCTAGTTCTGTATTAGGACATGGACATTCCTGTTTGGGGCCACCACTTAACTCTCTATACTCTATGACCTTGGGCAAGCCACTAAACACAAATGGCCATACAAGAATGAAAATAAATAATGCACATGAAAGTAATTTGTAAAGAGTTACATGAATGTTAGTTATTTGTATTGACTTGGCCAGTAGTTTACACAGACATTTAAAAAAGAGACTGATCTATCCTCCCTGCTCCAAACTTTTCTCCTTCCAGTTTAAAAATAGTTCTGAGTTTAACCATTGTGGAAGACTGTGTGGCGCTTCCTCAAGGACCTAGAAATAGAAATTCCATTTGACCCAGCAATCCCATTACTGCATATATACCCAAAGGAATATAAATCATTCTGTTATAAGGACACATGCACATGTATGTTCATAGTGGCACTGTTTACAATAGCAAAGACCTGGAACCAGTGCAAATGCCCATTTACAATAGAATGGACAAGGAAAAAATATACACCATGGAATACTATGCAGCCATAAAAAATGATGAGTTTGTGTCCTTTGTAGGGACATGGATGAATCTGGAAACCATAATTCTCAGTAAACTGACACAAGAACAGGAAATCAAATACTGCATGTTCTCACTCATAGGCGGGTGTTGAACAATGAGAACATATGGACACAGGGAGGGGAGCATCACACACTGGGGTATATTGCAGGGGGAAAGGGAGGGTCAGCAGGGGGGTGGGGAGGTTGGGGAGGGATAACATGGGGAGAAATACCAGATGTAGGTGACAGGGGGATGGAGAGAGCAAACCACATTGCCATGTGTGTACCTATGCAACCATCGTGCATGATCTGCACATGTACCCCAGAACCTAAAGTACAATTAAGAAAAATAGTTCTGCTGAAACACAGGAAATTCAGATCAAACTTATTCAAAGGACAGAAGAAATATTTTATAAATAGTTACTAAAGAAGTGTTCAAGGATAAATTATTGTCCATTTTTGCATGCAGAGACTTGAAATGCAAGAACATGCCTTAGATGTTTTTCCAGAATAACGGAAAGAATACCAAAACAAAAAAGTAAATTTTATTGATCAAACTAATAGAGTAGGCTTTTCCCCCAAAATCTTTGATATGAAACAATTTAAATAAAGGGACAACTTAGAATTATGCAATGGTTAACCATATTCCCACACCTGTGATTAAAAAGTCTTTCACATTTGTCACATTGCCTTTATCTTTATATATATAAATAGATGAAACTTTCTGAACCATTTAAAAGTAGGTCAAAGACAGCATGATACCTCACTCCTGTTTACTTCAAAAAACATCTCTGAAAATAAAACTTTTTGCTACAAAATACGGTTATTACATCTGGAAAAATTAGCGCTAATGTACTAATCTCAATTCTCTCAACATTCTAATTTCTTTAATTGTCCCCAAATGTCCTCTACAGCCATATTTTTTAAACCGGCATCCTAAAAGAGCTATGCAACATGTTTGATTTTCCTATCTCTTTAGACTCTATTAATATAGAATAATCCCACCACCTTTTCTTTTTTGTGACATTGATTGTTTTTTGAATAGACCAGAACAGTCATCTAATTTGAGTGGAATGTTGGAGTCCATGGTCAGATGGAATTCAATTACTCATCAGGACTGAAAAGAGCTCTGCATGTGGACACTGATTCTCTTTATGCCCTTGCCCCAGCCTTCCTCTATAGACAGAGCAGAAGGGCATGTCTGCTTAGCTTACAGATGTATCAGAAGGCTCCAGTCTCAGAGAGGACTGTATGCTTGACCCCAGAGAAAGGGGATTGGGTAGGGTTGAAAGAACCACCACATCTCATAGCAACCTTTTGTTCTGCTTTCCTTCCATCATCATTTTTACCAGGATATGTTGGAGCTGGAGGCTGAGCATGACCAGGACCTGAGGGAACAGGATGAGCAAGGAACAGATATTGATGAGGGCTCTCAATCGTCTACATCTCTGCAGTTTTCAAAGAAGAACATCCTTGAGTTGTAAGGCTTGACACATGAAAGAGAGAGCATTTAATAATGTGTGGAGGGGGAAATGGAATTTAAGCAGAGAACTTAGGGAAAGTCTGGAAGATTTAAAATTCATACATGTCTTGAACCATGAAGCACTCCTGTGCATAGGTAACTACATGATCTAGCAATAATGTGGAGTAAGGACATTTTAGGGATATAGACAGAGCACAGGAAAAAAAGAAAGAGCAAACTCTTCTTTGGAGCCTGAAATTATATTTCGACCTTCTCAGATAATTTTCTAGATAGGAAAACTATAATTATCATTAAGAGTATGTTGTAAAGCCCTTGGGTCTTTTCCCTTTTGTATACCTCTCCTCCCCCACCATGTTGTAACCACTATCTTAATATCGGTATTTAATATTCATTCCACACAAGGAACTTAAAAATATATCTTTTTTTATTAAACAGAAAATATGCTTTGTTTCATCAAGTCTTTTAAATATCTGTTAAAGTGGATATCAAATAAATGCCCAAACTTCTTTTCTTGAGGTTTGTATATCCACCTGGCCAAGGATGACTAAACAGATCAACTCGCTATTCAAAGGAAGAATGCTTCAGGCTATGTGAGTTGTTTCCCATTTTCTGCTTTGAAACTGATCATCATAATATTTCTGCAGGTGTCTAACGGACATGCTCCTCAAGCTAAACTGCTGGAACCAAAGATAGGTCTCCAAGTGAAAGAACTTGGAGCTGATTACATAAATGGAACGGAGAAAATTGACAATATTGTTAAAAAATATATGAAATAGAAAACAGTGAAGAGGTAATTGTAGGGTATCGGGGGTTGGTCATAAAATAGCAGAAAGTTTCATAGCTTTAAAAACTTAAGATACTCTGGGCTTAAGATGATAAAGTATTTAGGACAAGAAGTCTTATGATTAGAAGCCAATGTCAAAATCTCAAAAATTAAATCCAAGTTACCTGTATCTTTGTTCTCTCTTCTCTAGAAGATCTCTCTCCTACATTGTTTCTTTGAGTCTGTGTTACTAGAGTCAAAGGAAGGCCTTTAGGTCTCCAGTCATCCTTAAGGGGTTATTCAATATTGGCTAAGCCAGCCAGCATGTCATAGAAAAAAAATGGAAAGTGTATTTGCTAGTGTGTCTCTGAATTTAAATGAAAAAATTTAAGATTTTAAAAAAAAAAAGGATGAAATAAATTGTTATTTACCTAGACACTAGTATAAAGAAAATGAGCTTTGGAGTCAAAGGGACCCAGGTTTGATTCCTGATACTGACATTTTTGGGATAAATTAACCAACCTTTTGAAAGCCTCAGCTTTCTTCTTCTGTGAAAGGAAACTAATAACAACTACTTCATTGATTTATTGTGGGGAGTCAGTAAAATTCTGTATGTAAAGAACTTAACACAAGGCTTGGTGTATAACTATTAATGAATGGAAGCTATTCTTAGACATAAATATCCCTGGCCTTCTGAACTTTCCTACCACATTCAAACTATTTCCTACAGCACAGCTACTCTTCTAGCTGTTTCCTCACCTTTCAGTTAAACCTCTCTTTACAGAGGCCTTCTTTTGACCATCCTATCCAAAATGGGCTTTTTCTTTTAAAACCTTCCAAAGCATTTATAATATTCTTTAAAAAAATTCTGTGGTTTTATTGATTCAACAACATAAATTACATTTTAAAAAATAAGGTATAATTTATATACAGTAAAGTTATATTTTTTAGCATACAGGTCTGCAAGTTTTGAAAAATGCATACAGTTGTGCCATCACCACAGTGAAGATACAGAACACTTTTTTCACTGCAAATCCCTCATGCTCTACTATAGTTAACCACACTCCCCAGGCCAAGCTGCTAGCAACTGCTGATCTGTTCTCTATCCCTATTGTTTTGCCTTTTCCAAAATGTCACATAAATGGAGTCATACAGCATGTAGTCTTTGAGTCTACTTTCTTTCTCTTGGTATAATACATTTGAGTGTTATCCATGCTGTTGCATGTATCAGTAGTTTGATTCTTTTTATTGATAGATAGTGTTCCATTATATAAATATACCACATTTTATCCATTCACCAATGGAAGAACATGTAGGATTTTGGGCAGTTATAAATAAAGATTCCATAAACATTCATGTATAGGATTTTGTGTGAACATTTTAATTTTTCTTGGGTAAACAATCAGGAATGGGAATGCTGGGTTGTATCATAAGTGTACTATTTGTATTTTTAAGAAACCACTGAATGATTTTAAAATGGCTTTCAAACAGTGTATGAGAGTTCCAGTTGCTCAGCATCCTCACTAGCACTTGATATTATCAGCTTCTTTTTTTACTGCAACCATTTAAATGCATTTCAATTTGCATTTAGCTGATAACTAGTGATATTGAACATCTTTTTTTGTGCTTATTTGCCATAGGTATATCTTCTTGGATGAAATTCTGTTTATCTTTTGCCCATTTTGAAAATTGGGTTGTTGGGTTACTTGTTATTTATAGGTTGGTGTATTCTTGCTTTTCTAGTTCCTTGAGGTGCATAGTTGGATTGTTTATTTGAAATCTTTCTACTTTTTTGATGTAGATGTTTATTGCTGTAAGCTTCCTTCTCAGTCTGGCTTTTGCTGTCTCTGATAAGTTTTGGAAGGTGTGTGTTTTCATTTGTATCAAGCAATTTTAATTTCCTCCCTTATTTCTTCCTTGACCGAATGGTCATTCAGAAGCATGTTGACATTTGTGTGTACACTTACATTTTGAGCTTTATTCTGGAACACAGTTATTTAGAAGTAGTTTGACCCTTTTGAGGCTTGCTTTTCATTATTGTAAGGCAGGACCAAAGCAGCCTTTAGTCTAGGACTATTATGACTCTACTACTAAAACAATACCTTCTGAGTATTGTACCTGATGACTTGTGTATTACAAGAATTTTCCACTCTGGCAATTATTCTCAGCATTGCTTGATCTTTAGAGATTGTTCTCCCCACTTCAATCTGCTATGATTTCCCTCCCATTTCAAGGAGTTTAATCACACTTGTGTGCTAATCAATGTCTCAGCTGAAGGACCAAGTGGGACTTTCTCAAGTGGGAAGATCTCTGGAGCTTCTTCTCTGTGCAGCTGTCTCCTCTCTGGCACTCTGCTGGGCAAAAGTAATCTCCGTGGTCTCCTTGAACTTCTAACTTCATCTTCTTAACTCATGGAGACCACCAGCCTTCTCCTGAATCCCCTTTCTCTGACTTGAAGTCCAAAATCTCTTTGCAGGAGTAATCTGAAGTAACTAAAGAGTCAATCTCACCTGTGAGGGGCCCGTATCCTGCACTGTCTGTTGTTCAACATCTGAAAACCATTGTCTCATATATTCTTTACATTTTAAAATTGTTTAAAATAGGAGGCTAAATCCAATTCCTGTTACTCCATGTTGATTGAAAGCAGAAGTACCCAAAACATTAATAATATTCTCAATGGATTTTCTTGTCTGCCTGCAAATCCACATTACATTATTATCTCTAAAAGGAAAAAGACCTTGCTTATACTATTCTCTATTATAATCATCAGCATTCAGCACAATACCTAGCACTTAGTAAATACTGAACAAATATCTTCTGAATTAGTTATAAAGCATTTGGGCCAGAGGGCTTTACAGTTTGCAGAGATCTGTAGACGAAAAGCTAGAAGGCGAATATGAGACTAGTCAGATTAGTCTTCTTTATTAACTCTCCTCCTATTTTCTTTTATAACTCTCTTTACCTATACTTCCATTTTTATTTTTAACTTTTTATTTTGAAATAATTATAGATTCATAGGAGGTTTCAAAAATACATATACAAGGAACCCTTATTTTCGGCATTCCTGAATAGTAACATCTTGCCCAACTTGAGTACACCATCAAAACCAAGATTTTGATATTGGTACAATCCAGAGAGCTTATTCAGACTTCACTGTTTATACATGCACTCATCCATGTGTGTATAGTTCAGTGCAATTTTATGAGCTGTGTAGTCTTTCATAACCATGACAATCAGATCCTCAGCTGAATCATTGCATAAGACTCATTTGTGTTACCTCTTTATACAGACATTTCCTCCCACCCATCCCTAACCTCTGGCAACCACAAATCTGTTCCACATGTCTATAATTATGCTATTTCATGAATGCTACATAAGTGAAATCATGCAGTTTGTCCTTCTGAGATTGGCTTTTTTTTTTTTTTTTCATAATTCCTTGGAAATTCATCCAAGATGTTCATGTATCAATACTCTGTATCTTTTTATTGCCAAGTATTTCATGGTAGAATGTTCCATGGTTTTTTTTTTTCGCTCAGTGTAATTTTTTTGAGGTTTATCCAAATTGTTGCATGTGTTGATCTCTCTCTCCTTTTCATTGCTGAGTAGTCTTCCACGATATGAATCTACACAGTGTGTTTAACCATTCATCCAATAAAGGACAAATGTGTAATTTCCAGTTTGGAGTTATTATGACTAAAGCTGCTTTAAACATGCATGTATTATGTGAAATAAGTCTTCATTTCTCTGGGATAATTACCCAAGGATGAAATTGCTGGGTCATATGATAAGTTAGTTTTAAGTTTTTTTTTTTTTTTTTTTTTTTTGTGACGGAGTTTCGCTCTTGTTACCCAGGCTGGAGTGCAATGGCGCGATCTCGGCTCACCGCAACCTCCGCNCGGGGTTTCACCATGTTGACCAGGATGGTCTCGATCTCTTGACCTCGTGATCCACCCGCCTCGGCCTCCCAAAGTGCTGGGATTACAGGCTTGAGCCACCGCGCCCGGCCTAGTTTTAAGTTTTGACAGGAACTGCCAAACAACTTTCCAGAGTGGATGAAACCTTTGTATTTCCACTACCAATTTATGAATGATCTAGTTTTTCCACACTCTCACTAGCATTTGGTGTTATATCACTATTCTTTTCTTTTTTTCCATTGTGTTAAGTATATAGTGATATCTCATTGCAGTACCAAGTTGCATTTCTCTAATGGCTCATAGGCGTTGACTATCCTTTTGTGTGTTTATTTGCTATCTATATAGCCTCTTGGTGAAATGTCTATGCATGCCTTTTGCTCACTTTCTAATTGGACAGGTTTTTTTTTTTTTAATGTTAAGTTTTTTAGAGATTTTTATGTAGTGTAGATACAAGGTCTTTGCCAGATGTATGCTAAGCAAATATTTTTCCCTGTGTGTAATTTGTCTTTTCATCCATTTAACAGAATCTTTGGACAAACAAAAGGTTTTAATTCTGATGAGGTTTAATTAGCAATTTTCCCTCTTACAGATTATGCAATTGATGATAACCCTAAGAACTCTTTTCCTAATCCTATGTCCCCCAAATTTTCTGTTTTTTTCTAGAAACTTTATAAACTTACATTTTAATCTTTTTAATTTTTAGCTCCTGTGTCCAGTTAGCCTTCATATCTCTTTAATATTATGTAGATTACTTAGAGTGCTTTTAACTTTTTTGAATTTCACTTACCGTCCATTGCAATACAAGCACTACTCAAGCATCCTTTTATATGAGAATGGTGTTTCAGTTCTGAAAGATCAAAATTATCCCCTCTATTGAGTGATTTTTCTTAATCTTCAGGACTCAGTCCATTTCTTGTTCTATTTGCAGTTTATTAAATGACATGCTGACCCTAAAGCGCCAAATTGAAAAGCTGGAGGACAAGGACCTTGATCTTGATCAGCAGGCAAACACTGAGGTCAGCTAGAGATTTGGGTAAGACTGAGAGGCTGGGGATTTCTGTCACTTCCTCCCCTACCTCCCTACAGTCTTTTTCTTGTTGTCACCTATTGTTTATTGCCTATTAAACAATAGGCAATAACAAGAAATAAGACTTATAAGCAGGAATGCTCTCTGGTGGTTGCTTCTGAGCACCCTTTTCCTGAGTAACACAGTTTTCTCTAATGACACAAAAAGCCTAGACTTTTCTACTTTACCTAGAAACTCCGTTATCAAGAAACTCTATCTCGATGCCACCTTAAGATGAGTACCTTAATGGAGAACTGTTTTTTTTAATCTTTGTGTATCAGTACCTAATAGTACAGAGAATATCCAGGAAATAAATATTTGTCAAGAATTGCATCCTTAGAGTGCAAGGGATCTACCTGTGTTTGTCTTGGATGCCCCATGAATAGTTCTTGTGTTGGTTTTCACAATCTCCAAAGTTTTCCTGATGTTGTGTCTCCTCGCATTTCTTACAGACTCTTCTCAAGGAAAGGTTTAATTTTCAATTTTCCTTCTTTCTTTTTTTCTTCTTGAGACAGCTCACTCTGTTGCCCAGGCTAGAGTGCTATGTCACGATCTCTGCTCATTGCATTCTCCACCTTCTGGGTTCAAACAATTCTCATGCCTCTGCCTCCTGAGCTGGGATTATGGGCATGCACCACCATGTGTGGCTAATTTTTTGTAATTTTAGTAGAGATGGGGTTTCGTCATGTTGTCCAGGCTGATCTCAAACTCCTGGCCTTAAGCAATCTGCCCACATTGGCCTTCAAAGAGCTGGGATTATAGGCATGAGCCACCACACTCAGCCTAATGTTCCATTTTCTTAGTAGTAGAATATTACAGCTGAAAGGTAGAGATCAACTTGTGACACAGGTGAGATTTCAGAGTCCTGCCAGATAGTTTTTTTGCTTTGAAGAAAGGTCCCTCAAAAAGAAAAAAGTCTGTTTCTAACAACCTCTTTTAACTGAAATTGCCAGCTTCAATTTTAACTCAAGCCCAAGAATTTAAATTGAGTGGGTTTTGGAAGCAGTGAAAGAGAAAAGTCTCTTTTATTGTAGGAAGGTATTATTTATTTGGACCTCTTACATATTAAAAGTCATTTACAGATCAGTGCAGATCTATTGCCTGGGGGAAAAATTACATTTAACTGATATAGTCCAACATTTTGAGTCACAGTCTCATTTTGCATGAGTTGAAAGAGTTTTTTTCACTATCTTTGGGCTTTGGAAATTGCGAACTATAAAAAAGGGAAGAGTACAAAGGCCAAGAAATATTCTGCTTTAGAAAATTTCCTCCAAAAGCCAGCTGTTAGTATTACAAAAATGTAGATTTCAGTAGCAGGTAGGGGTAGGGAAGGAGGAGTATTGAAAGACTGAGGAGAAAGATAGAGAAACACACACATAAATGAAAGTGAGGTTTTTTTTTTTTAGAAGGTGGGGCTTGGGATAATATACAAGAGGAAGGCATCACACACATATATGGAAATTCTGTATGCTGGGGATACACAGTTTTGTATACACATTAAAAACAACAACAAAACAGGCACAAGCTTGAAAACTAGAAACAATCCAAATATCTGCCAGCTGCCATGTGCATAAACTGCAGTGCATGTATGTGATGGAATACTACTCAGCAATAAAAAGGATCAAACTTCTGATTGATCCAGCAACATGAATGAATCTCACATGCATTACGCTAAGTGAAAGAAGCCAGATTCAGAAGACTACGTACGTACTTTGTGCTTCTGTTTACATAACTCTGTAAAAGGCAAAACTGTAGGAACCAGAAGTAGATTAGCAGTTGGTTACCTGGGTTTAGTGAAGGAAGGGAGATGGGGATTGACAAAGGGGTATAAGGAAATTTAGGGGCCAATGGAAATATTCTATATCTTCTTGTAGCAGTGATTACACAACAGTATGCATTTATCAAAATTCATAGAACTATACAATTTAAAAAGTGAGTTTTACTGTAAGTTATATCTAAATAAATGTGTTTTCAAAAAAATGGCACAAATTCTGTCTCAAGAAGTCTACAGTCTGCTGGAAAAGGCTATATAAAAAGAAATGCAATAATATATATAAAGGTGAAGCTTTAAATTGTTGGCCGAGTGTGGTGACTAATACCTGTAATCCCAACACTTTCGGAGGCCAAGGGAGGAGGATCACTTGAGGCCAGGAGTTTGAGACCAGCCACAGCAACATAGCAAGACCCCTATCTCTACAAAAGATTTAAAAATTAGCCATGCATGGTGGTACATGCCTGTACTCCCAGCTGCTTAGGAGGCTGAAGGGGGAGGATCACCTCCTGGACTCAGGAGGTCAAGGCTGCAGTGAGCCACTGCATGTCAGCCTGGGCAACAGAGTGAGACCCTGCCTCAACAAACAAACCAACCAATAAAAAACAAAAACAACAAAATAAATAAATACAATTGTTACAGAAACAAAGTTAGTAGGAATGGCTGTAGGTTTACTCTGATGAAGGGGAAAGTGAAGATTGTTAGAAATAGATATAGGAACAGCAGATAAAGTGGGAAAATTAAAGGAGAAATAAGTTAATAAAATTAAAATAGTATCACATGTATTGGCTCACGTATTTTCCATAAAGAAATGGAATAGCTAAGAAAGGCATGGAAGGGGAGGAGGAAAAATTGGTAAAATTATTTTTTAGAGCAAAACAGAAACAAAAGTATTTGAAAGAACTTCAAGCTACAGAGAGGACTTCGAGGTGGCCTTTGGGTGTTATTTGGCCTAATATTGAGTCCCCAAGCCATGAAACTTTCTAAAATCTCCATGTGAATTTCTCGACTTTCATTCAGAGACTGACCTTGTCCCATTTATCTTTGAAAAGGGCTATATGAAGATGTTTACTCTGCAAATAAACTAGGATAGCAAATAAAAGGTGATTGTCACAGCACAGCTCCTCTCTAAATAATTAAACCACCCAATTCAGGGATTGGTAATGAATATACTATGCATCCTCCAAGTACCTATAAGCTACTTGGGGATAAATATTCTTGTTACTTATATCCAACTAGCATGATGCCTAGCTCAGTGGCCACTTACATAGGATGTGGTCAGTAATATTTTGTTGATGTAATTAACATTGGTTTTAGAGATTGGTACCCAGGATAGTTACAAAAGGGAAAAAATCCAGCTTCTATTAAATCTCAAACTTTATTTTCTATCATAAATGGCCTTTCTCCTAAAAATCATTTGTTTTGCTTAAATTCCACATATCATTCATTAATGACTTTTTTTTCTTTGGAGACAGGGTCTCACTCTGACACTCAGGCTGGAGTGCAGTGGCACCATCATGGCTAACTGAAGCTTTTACCTCCTGGGTTCAGGAGGTGATCCTCCCACCTCAGCCTCCTGAGTAGCTGAGACTACAGGCACATACCACCACACCCAGCTAATTTTTCTTTTTTTCTTTTTCTTTTCTTTCTTTCTTTTTTTTTTTTTTTTTTTTTTTTTTTTTTTTTTTTTTTTTTTTTTTTTTTTTTTTGAGACAGAGTTTCGCTCTTGTTACCCAGGCTGGAGTGCAATGGCGCGATCTCGGCTCACCGCAACCTCCGCCTCCTGGGTTCAGGCAATTCTCCTGCGTCAGCCTCCTGAGTAGCTGGGATTACAGGCACGCACCACCATGCCCAGCTAATTTTTTGTATTTTTAGTAGAGACGGGGTTTCACCATGTTGACCAGGATGGTCTCGATCTCTTGACCTCGTGATCCACCCGCCTCGGCCTCCCAAAGTGCTGGGATTACAGGCTTGAGCCACCGCGCCCGGCCTTTTCTTTCTTTCTTTTCTTTCTTTTTTTTTTTTTTTTTGTACATATGGGTTTTCGCCATGTCATCATGTCATCAGCTCAGGCTGGTCTTGAACACCCAGGCTCAAGCAATCCTCCCACCTTAGGTTTCCAAGTAGATAGGACTACAGATGTGTGCCACCCCACCCAACAATTTTTAATTTTTTGTAGAGGTAGGGGGTCTCACTATGTTGCCCAGTCTGGTCTTAAACTCCTGGATTCAAGCATTCTCCTGCCTTGGCTTCCCAAAGTGCTGGGATTACCAGCATGAGCCACCACACCTGGTTCCAACTTTTGTTTTATATTCTCTTTTTTAAATGGGAGATCATGAAAATGTAGAAAGCAATTAGAAGGATTGTATAACACATTTGACAAAGTAGTGACAAAATAGTTTTACAATTAAGGAAGAAAACAGTGCTTCAAAGAAATCTCAGATTTAGAGAATTTCAGGGAATGGAATCTAAAATTCAATGAAAGACATACTCAGAATTTTAGATCCAGAGGGGAACTTACTGTTGCTTAGCCTGTACCCTCATGTTCAGAAACGAAAAGTGTGACTCAAAGAGATGCAGTGATGAAGTGACTTGTCCATATTTCCAGATGCAAAGAACTGGTCTTGCACGTCCTTTCCCATTATAGATACACACACACACACACAAACACATACACATGTATTTTTTCTTCTAAAAGAAGTAAGGCATGCCGATTATATGTATGTGTGTATGTAGATATATATTACATATAATTTTTAATATATATGTATATATATTATATATATAATTTTTTTTTTTAGATAGAGAGTCTCATTCTGTTGCCCAGGCTGGAGATCAGTGGCACCATCTCAGCTCACTGCAGCCTCCGCCTCCCAGGTTCAAGTGATTTTTGTGCCTCAGTCTCCCCAGTAGCTGGGACTACAGGGGCACACCACCACAGCTGGCTCACTTTTGTGTATTTTTTGTAGAGAAGGGGTTTTACCATCTTGGCCAGGGTGGTCTCGAACTCCTAACCTCAAGCAATCCATCCACCTTGGCCTCCCAAATGCTGGGATGACAGGCGTGGGCCACCATGGCTGGCGGCATGCTTATTTTAACAAAACATTATGAAATGATTTTACATAAAAATGAAAACGAATCCTTCTCCCTTAAAGACTAACACAATGAACATGTTAGTATATTTATATTCTTCCAATTTTTTATACATATATTTACACATTGTTGTTTTGATGGGATATTACACATATTGTTTTGCAACTGCTTTAGCACTTAGCATTTTTTCTTCAACAATTTTCTCTGCTAGTAGATGTCATTTTACTTTTTTTTCACTCCAGTATAATACAGGGCTTGATATTTGAATTTATTAATTTTATTTTGTTGCATATTTGGGGCTTTATAAACAATGTTTACCATTACAAACTATGCCTCAAAAATCCCTGCCTTTGATTGCTCTTGCAAGTACTTCTTTAAGCATCTATTTCTGAGGCTGGGCATAGTGGCTCATGTCTATAATCCTAGCACTTTGGGAGGCCAAGGCAGATTGCTTGAGCCCAGGAGTTCAAGACCAGCCTGGGCAACGTGATGAAACCCTGTCTTCACTTTTCAAAAGAAGACATACATGTGGCCAAGAAACATGAAAAAAAGCTCAAGATCACTGATTATTAGAGAAATGAAAATCAAAACCACAGTGAGATATCGTCTCACACATTGGTCAAAATGACTATTATTAAAAAGTCCAAAAATAACAGATGTTGGTGAGGTTGTGGGGAAAAGGGAACACTTACACATTGTTGGTGGGAGTGTAAATTAGTTCAACCATTGCGGAAAGCAGTGTGGTTATTCTTCGAAGTGCTAGAAGCAGAACTACCATTCAACCCAGCAATCCCATTATTGTGTATATACCCAGAGGAATGTAAATCATTCTACCATAAAGACACATGAACATGAACGTTCATTGCAGCACTATTCACAATAGCTAAGATATTGAATCAGCCTAAAATCCCATCCATGACAGATTGGATCAAGAAAATGTGATACATATACACCATGGAATACTGTGCATCCATAAAAAAGAATGAGATCTTGTCTTTTGTGGGGACATGGATGGAGCCGGAAGTCATTATCCTCAGCAAACTAACTCAAGAACAGAAAATCAAATACCACATTTTCTCACTTATAAGTGGGAGCCAAATGATGAGAACTTATGAACACAAAGAAGGAAACAGACTCTGGGGTCTATTTGAGGGTAGAGGGTGGGAGAAGAGAAAGGAGCAAAAAGAATAACTGTTGGTTACTGGGCTTAATTCCTGGGTGATAAAATAATCTGTATAGCAAACCCCCATGACATAAATTTACCTATGTAACAAACCTTCACATGTACCCCTAAACCTATAATAAAAGCTAAAAAAAAAAAAGAGACCCCATCACTACAAAAAATTTAAAAAAGTAGCTGGGCATGGTGGCACATGCTTGTAGTCAAACTACTCAGGAGACTGAAGTGGAAGGATCAGCAGAGGCTGCAGTGAGCCATGATCACACCACTGCACTCCAGCCTGGATGACAGAGTGACACCTTGTTTCCAAAAACAAAAAAATCAATTTCTGTAAGTGTCATCTTTAGAATTCATTTTTCTTGAATCCCAGTACACTCTTTATCCTGCTATAGCTCTGCTTTTCAGGGTATCCTGGATGTCTCTTAGTGTATGATTAATTTAAAACCTTTAAAGGCATTCTTTACTTGTGACACACGTGCAACTGGCATTCATGTCTTAGAAGGTGATGGTTTGCTTTTAGTCTGTGTCTTGTACTTACTGACAGAAACGAGCCAAAACCATCTGTTATCTCTACCTGGCAACCTGTAGGAGACATGAGAAGAGAAAAAGAACCAGATCTCTTTGTGGACAGCTCTTTTGCAAAGCTCTTGGGCCTGAATATTCAATCTGACATAATGAAGACTTACATTCACAAATTTAAAATTTTTAAATATTTAAAAGAAATATTTTCTCAGAAACATAACTATGTTTCTTCAATTTGTGTCCTAATAGAAGTTTTTTAAGGAGCAAGGAAGGAGTAATGAGTAGAGGGAAGCATGATTTCTTATTAACTGCTGTTGCGTAAATGCATACTTCTGAAGTATTGAAAATAATCTTGTTAATCCTATGGTTATAGCACTTACAGTCTGCAATTTATAATTACACCATGAATTTGCTCTAAGAGGAAGAAGTTTACTGAGTAAAAGTAAATTTCAGTAAAGCACTTTATAAGGGTTGTCAGAATAAGTGAGATTTTATTGTACAAACCAGAAAAATATAAATTTCACTTTACTGAGAATTGTGGATGTCTTTTTAGGTGAATGCTTGTAATGAAACTTATAAATTAAAGAAAGTCATGGAAAGAATGGAGGTAAGATTTCAGTTACACAATTCCAATGATGATAAGATCAGATAATTTATATCTAAATACAGTGGTCATTCTTTGCCTAGAGTGACGATGCAACACATACTGGTCTCTTTCTTTTTTAAAATTTTTATTTATTTTTAAAATTAATATTATACTTTAAGTTCTGGGATACATGTGCAGAACATGCATGTTTGTTACATGGGTATACATGTACCATGGCAGTTTGCTGCACCCATCAACCCGTTATCTACAATAGGTATTTCTCCTAATACTATCCTGGCCCCCCAACCCCTGACAGGCCTGGATATGTGATGTTCACCTCCCTGTATCCATGTGTTCTCATTGTCCAACTCCCACTTAAGAGTGAGAACACGTGGTGTTTGGTTGTCTGTTCCTGTGTTAGTTTGCTGAGAATGATGGTTTCTAGTCTTATGGCCTTCTTCCTCCCCTCTGGCCTTCTGCTTGGGCCAACAGAACATTTGCAGTTCCAGTGTACTCCCAAGCTCTCATACCCCTGTGCTACCTCTACTTCTCATCCCACTATCTGGTGGTTGCCCTTCATATCTACACATTACCCATTCTTCAAGGCTCAGCTCACAGGTCATCTCTTCATCGAGACATCTCCTAATTTCCATTACCTCAAAAAATTACTTCATCTTTGAACTCCTCCCACAAGATCTTAGACATTGAGGTAAATGTGATTGGGTGAATGAAACAACGAAATAATAAATGTATCATTTTTCATGTATATCTTCATTCAAGAATGTCAGCTGCTCTGAGGCCGACTCATCCCACCTATCTCGACTAGATGACCACATCACCAAACCTCAGCCATTCTCTGATCCCACACCCTATTTGTTTTCTCTTTAGCATGTATCTTAACATGTAATATAGAATGTATGTATGTGTTTAGTGTTTATCACTTGCCCCGAGCCCCTGTAATAGATTGCATTCTTTGTCTATTTTGTTAACACTGTATCTTAGAAGCTGGTAGCAGGACTCACCCAATAAATATGCTTTGCATAGATGAATGAATTGAGTAGACGAATTCAGTACAAGGATATCTTTCTACATTAATAATCTAGTGGTTAAAGATTAGCATGTGAGTTTTGTTTAGTTTCCTACTGTGGTGCTACCTTACACTGTGAATGCATAAGTCTCCTTCCATTCAAGATGCACCTGCCAAAGATCTTTTTCTGGGACCTATGTGTGATTTCTAATGTGGGTCCCTGAGGTGATCCAGAACAAAAGCACTCTGCATTATCTATAGAGAGACTTGGAGACATTTTGAATTTTTTAAGGTACTTAATTGTTCTTTTTTTATTATTTTTTTTTTTTTCAGAAACTTTGCAAGAATGTGAAACTGCTGAATGCAAAGCTGAGGATGTATCAAATGGAGGCAGAGGACACTGACTTTCACAGTTCTGAAGAAACAGATATGGAGGAGATGGAGGCCCTGCTTCCTCAGGCCCCAGCATCCTTTTTAGTGCAGAACTCTCTTCCCCCCATTACAGTGTGGTAAGTCAGAGAAACGGGCCATGCAGGACTGGATGAAGGCCCCAAAATGTATGGATTCTGCTGAGACTGATTTTTTTTTTCAAGTGTTGATTAAAATGTTTTATTTTCTTTTGTAAATTATCTATGTTCTTTAAAAGTCTATATGTTATTGGAATCATAGTATTTTTCTTATTTAGATAAAGATCTATTACATTCAGTATATAGATATAGATTGCTTTCTTATTGCTTTAGATAAATCTAAGGATATATGACCAAAGATATATAACCAAAGACCTCCTGTGGGTGGCTATTAATGTCAATTATATTTTTAGTTAGTCTGTTCCTTTTTGCCTGAAGACTCTTTCAAACAATATTAAGTCAATACTTTAATTTTAAATTTTCTTCCGTGATGGCTACAAATTTGGAGAAGTTTTTCTATATATCTCTATAGATATATAGACAGAGATTTATGTATAGAGAGATATAAATAGATTTATCTCTATATATCTATATATATCTCTGTCTCTAAAATCTATCTCTATTTAAAATCTTAAAAGATGATATCTACACAGGATGAGGCAACTGCCTCCACCAAAAGAACATAACCGTTAAGAAATTTGAAAAGTTTTGTTTGCTGGACAGGATGCCTTCCCCTTGGACAGTATTGGAAACACATGACCAGAAAATGCTGGCTCTTTGGATCCTGTTCAGGAGATGCCACACCATCATTTACACTCTGAGCAGTAATTTCCTCTAAGGAAACATTTTTGTTTCTTTACCTCCAACCACTAACCCAAGTAGAATCTCAGCTCTGTCTTCTATCAAGTCCTTTGCCCATTTTTTAAAAAATTGGTTTTTTTTTGTTTTTTTTTTTTTTTTTTTTTGATTTGTAAAAGTTTATGTACACATCTTACACATAATCCTGTCAGAGAGCCCATAGCATGTTATTGAAATTAAATTTTTCACGTGTGTCTTCTCCTAGTATTCCAAAGGGTACATAAAAGCATGAATTTGTCTTCATAATTTTGGAACTTGACATATACTGAGTTGCTACCACAGGTTGACCATTATAGGAGAGAGCATATGCCGCCTCTTTGAATTTGCAGGATATGATGTGCTCAGGTTAAACCATGTAGGAGATTGGGGACCTAGTTTGGCATGCATATTGCTCACCTGCAAAATAAATTTCCAGCTTATCTAACAGTTTCACCTTCTATTGGGAATCTTCAGGCCTTTTATAAGTAATCTAAGAGGTTTGGTACTGAGGAGGAGTTTAAGAAATGAGCATATCAGTGTATCATTCTGTTCCAGAGTAAAACCTAGATATTATAAAAGCTTGGATGTTTATCTGTGATGTCTCCTGCCAAGAATTTAGTAAAATCTATGATGCTCTTGACATCTTTTTAATGGATAGAGGGAATCCTTCTATCAAGATAGGATGAATGATGTAAAGGAATTTGATGATAGATGATTTGTACAAGTAGATGAGGGCAGAAAGTTTGTGTTCTCCCAGGATTTTCCATAGCATTAACTATGGTAAAATCAGATGGAGACTGGGTACAGTGGCTCACGCCTGTAATCCAAGCACTTTGGGAGGCTGAGGCAAGTGGATCACTTGAGCCCCAGGAGTTCCAGACCAGCCTGGGCAACATGATGAAACCTTGTATCTACAAAAAAAAAAAAAAAAAAAAAAAAAAATTAGTGACACATACCTGTAGTCCTAGCTACTTGGGAGACTGAGGTGGGAGGATCACCTGAGCCAGGGAAGTCAAGGCTGCAATGAGCCTTGAGATCATGCCACTGCACTCCAGCTTGGGCAGCAGAGTGAGACCTGGTTTCAAGAAAAAAAAAATCAGATGGAGGTTATAACTATGATGCATCTGATCTGGCTGCTCTTGAACAAATACTATTTGAGGAAAAAGCAGATACGGTTATCTCTGGGTGGACAGTGGACAATCTCTGCACTTCCAGACAATATATTCTGCTGCTCAAATGATTGGTTGGTATGACCCTAAAGTAACTCAAGTCTCCCATGCTGGATTCAGTGTGATGCTAGGGGAAGACAAGAAGTTTAATATATATTCAGATGAAACAGTTCATCTCATAGGCCTGGAGTAAGGACAATAATGATCCGTGGACAAATTGAAAGAAAAAGAAAAAGACAAGGTCTTAACTGCAGAGGAATTGAAGACTACTTAGACATCTGTTGCTTATGGCTGTATTAAATAAACTGAACTTTCCCATAACCGGTTGACTGACAACATCTTCTCATTTGACAAAATGCTAGATGACAGAGGAAATACAGTTGCTTACTTTTTGCATGGTTTCACTAGAACCAGGTCTACTGCAAACGTGGCCAATATTGATGAAGAGATGCTCCAAAACACTGCTTGACAGACCAAGATTATTTTGCACCATGAGAAGGAATGGAAACAAGGCCGGTGCATTTTATGATTCCCTGAGATACTGCAGAAGATTTTAGATGGCTTATTTCTGCACACTCTTGTGGTTCTATGTATTAGCAGGCAACTACTTTCACAGAGTTCTATTATCGCTGCTATTGTGTGGAGAAAGATCGACAAGACTGGAGAGGTATTGAAGGTGAACATGTGGTGTGCACAGCTGTGTGAAGCAGTAGAGGCTGTCATGGCCAAGGGGTTCCATATCCCTGGAATAAAACCTGTCCAAAGGATGTAATCCTGCTTAGGCTTGAACACTGTATGTTTTTACCAAAGTGGTCACTAGCATTGTTTGCCTTTTTTTTTTTTTACAACCATGATGCAAACACAAGAATATTAAGAACATTAAGAACATTTGTCAACTGTGGGGAAAAAAAAAAAAGAACTCTTACAACTCAACAACAAAAAGATAAACAACCCAGTTTGAAAAATAGGCAAATGACTTGGATACACATTTCTTCAAAGAAGACACACAAATGGTCAACCAACACGAGAAAAGATGTTCAGCATCATTGGTCATTTAAAAAATGTAAATCAAACCCACAATGAACCACAGTGAGATATCACTTAACATCCACTAAAATGACTACAGTAAAAAAGATAGACAATATAGCATTGAAGAGGATGTGGAGAAATTGCAACCCTTGTATATCACTAGTGAGATTGTAAAATGGTACAACCACTTTTGAAAACAATTTGGCAGTTTCTAAAACAGTTAAATATAGAATTACCTCATGATTCAGCAATTATACTCTTAGATATATACTCAAAGGATGTATGTCCACACAAAAGCCTGTATACAAATGTTCATGGCGGCATTATTCATAATAGCCAAAAAGTAGAAACAATCCAAATGTCCATTAACTGATGAATGGAAAAACAAAATATGGTGTAGCCACACAATGAAGTATTTAGCTGCAAAAAAGAATGAAGTACTGATACATCTACATGATCTTAGAAAACATTATGTCCGATGAAATCCACACACAAAGGAATATTGAAATGATTCCATTTATATGAATCTTCAAAGTAGGAAAATCCGAATAGATTGAAAGTAGATTAATGGTTGCCAGGCACAGAGTGGTGGGGAATAGGGAGATGGTGACTGCTTTAGTGAATGGGGTTTCTTTTTGGGGTGATGAAAATTTCCTGGAATTAGATCGTGGTGGTGATGATTGTACAGCCTTGTGAATAAACCAAAAGCCCTGGATTATACAATGTGTCAGGTGAATTTTATAGTATGTGACTAATAACTCAAAACCAACCAGCCAGGCAAACAAATAAGTAAATAGCTGAATGCCTTTCACTTATTGCTTTATTGTGTTATATGGGAGGATTATAATCAGGTTGAGTTGCTCATCTTTTTCTCACATGATTACCTTCTAATTAAGATTGCCTAGGCCGGGCGCAGTGGCTCAAGCCTGTAATCCCAGCACTTTGGGAGGCCGAGGCGGGTGGATCACGAGGTCAAGAGATCGAGACCATCCTGGTCAACATGGT